>NC_143052.1:222989318-223140833 GCF_052426305.1 Pelodiscus sinensis
TTCTTGATTAAATCCATTATTAACAGCCCTGGATGGTTTATCATAAGTCCATTCACTTGGCAAGGTACTGAGGTCATCCGTATTTCTTGAGTTGATCCTATACTTTTTACAGCACCGAAGAATCTATTAAAAATATCATTAAGCAGTAAATAACAAATTGTCATTAAATACATTGTTGCCTTAGAAACCATCAACCAGACTTAACAAGAAAAGCTCCACAAGAGTTGTGTTTGGATTCTGTGCTACTTGAAATGTGCGCAGGCATATGACAAGTGTAATAAAAGTTACCCAGCTCCTTTATGCAGTGAGTAAATTTAATCTTTAGAAACTAGCAGAATATTAAGGTTAGCATGATAACTTTAGAGTGATATACTGACTACCATACAGTGGCTAATTTGTATATAAATTTTCTGACACCACAAGGAGATTGAATGGATGAAATCTGGAGACTTTGTGGGATACTTTTACTTAAATTTGTGAAAAAAGAAAAGCAGAACACATTACTTAAAACTGCTATTGCTTTAAAATTTTGCAGTGAAATATATTGCATTAATCCAACAATATATTACCAATCTTAAAAGCAAACCATTTCCAGGCAGCAGAAAAAGTGTTTGCTTATATTCTATCTTTTGAATTGCTATGAAATGAATTAATATTTGGGAGGGTATTTGTGATATTATTAAATATTTTTCTCCCCCACTTAGTATTTTAAACATATTTCTGTACTGTCATTTTTAAAAGGTAAGGTTTGTTTTGGTTTTTTTAAGGCCCCTTAAAAACTGTATTTGGAAGAGAACAAGGAATTGATTTAGGGCTCATGGAAGATGCTGGATTGACAACCACAGGCTTGTATCCACCAAAAGATACAAAGGCCTCTTGTAGGTATTCCTGTACCATTCCACAAATCATCTCAGACTTGATCTGGTGTGACTCATGAAAATTCATTTCTAAGGCTTCTGATGGAACTGCCAGAAAAGGTTGCCAGATGTGACGGTGAATTTCTTGTGGAAAAAGTTTCATCCAGAAAACCAATCCCAGGAGTGGGCCTAGCCATACCACTGGGCCAGGGCAGAAAACTTTTATGGAGCCCCTTCCCTGTCCTATCTCTCAAGCTAAAAACACCCACAACCACAAAAAATCAACCACTTACAACCAGCCAGTCAGTACAGGAAAAAAGCCACCCAGTGACAGCATATTTTCGTTTTATAACTTACTTTGATCTGTCTGTTTTCATTTGCAGCCACTAAAATCCTAGTCTTTGTACTTAATAAAAACAATTTTGTTTACTATCAAGCCCAGTATAAATAATTGTTACCTGGAGGGGGGGAGGGGGTACAGCCATTTTGCATATTACTTTATCATTGATAACCGGGACTTACCTGATGAACGTTCACTGTGGAAAACTTTTTCACAATGAAAGATGCATTTATTTTGGGGCTTGATCCCTTTTGAGTGTTGGTTTCCTGGGTACTGTGCCCTAGCACCTGTATCCTCCCGGAGCTGAAATTGTTTAGTGTCTGCATTGCTCTGCAGAGGGGTGGTAACCCCAACCCTGCGCCTTTTCTGGCAGAAGACCAGAGAATCTGGCCCAGCAGGACAGCGTGGTGGGGAGTTTTAGAGAACAAGAAGGTGGGTGTCAATGGCATGCTCAGCGCGCTGGGGAACAATTCCAAGGGGGCTTCTGTGACCATACCCTGGCACACTGTGTATTCAGTTGAAGCATATCTCACCAGCCAAACTAACCAGCTGTTATGTGTCCTGACTCTTTGGAAGCTGTAAACTGGGTGTTACTTCAGTAAGAGAAACTGGACACTGCAGATAAGAGGGGTTTGGGAAGATTCAAGACCAGACAGTTTATTGGGGTCACCCTTCAAGGAAAGCTGGTTTGGTGGAAGCTCAGGGTGAGGTTTTTATGCTATGGTGATGCTACTGACATCCAAGGTATCAGAGCAGGTTGTGACCGTACCCCATTTCTTTCACAGACATGCCCTGGTCTTTCCTCCAGATCACACATGAAATGGGCAAAGAATCTAGATTCTACTTGTAGCTCTTCACCTGCTGTAAATTAAAAAATGCTTTTATGCATGTTTGAAATATACTCAACCATCTCTTTCAATGAGAAATATGCTAGCATAATATTTAGTTCTATAATACTTATTTGGGAATGGTTACTTACACAGAAAAATATGAGAATACTGGAAGAACAGATGCTATATCCAAGGAGAAAGAACCACACCCATGATGTTTTTTCATGCCTGATACTGCTATTGCATTTGGATTCTGAAATAAAGCAAAGGACATTTAAGTATCTAGAAACCAAAAAGGTGTTTGTTTTCCAGATGAGTGTTTTATATGATAAGTTAGATGGGGCTTGATCATGGTTGGCTTTCTATTCATATGTATCACATTTTCTTTCACTAATGTTTTCAGGTTAAAGGTTTGAGCTTCTTCTGGAGAGAGTTATGAACAGTTTCACTTGAAAAGCATGAAATGAACAGAATGATAGCTTGATTATAAAATGGGTGAAATCAGACATTTCCAGTGAATTCACATATTCCTAGGCCAGAAATGAACAATGTGATAATCTTGTCTGACCTCCTGTAGAACTCAAACAGGGGTGGCCAACCTCACTGACCCTCTGAGAATCTTCAGATTTTCAAGAGCTGAGGAGCACCTGCTGTGGCTCAGAGCTTCAACCCTGTGGAGTTGAGGTGGGATTAGAGACGTTAGCCCCATGGCAGCCATCTGCCGGAGCTCTGTGAGCCACACTACAACTGTAAAAAAGCCACATGTGGCTCATGAGCTGCTGTTATGCCACACATAAGGCCTCCGAAAACCTCTTTGGAATGTGACAACAAATTGCTATAATAAAGAAACAAGCCATTTTCATGGCAATGACTACTTCATTTAATTTCAGGCAACTTATTTTCTAAAACAGAAGTCAAAAAGTATTGGTGCTCTAGTATCAAAGAGAATTTATCTCAGCAGCCATTGAAAGCTGAAGGAGCCTTAGCAAAATACAATTGGACAGTGAATATAGTGGGAAATCAAACATTTGGTAGTTGGTCTGGGATCTACTGGTAGTTCTTGGAGCCTCTGACAGGTGATCTTGCCTCGTTTGGGCAAGAGGCTCTCAAGTGCAGCACTTCAGCTGCCCCTCCTCCCACTGCTGCGCAACTCTTGCCCTTTGCCTGGGAGCTTCCTCCCACCCCGGGAGCCTCCTGCTTGTGGTACAGAGTAGGGAAGGGAAAGGAGGGTGCTGATGTCAGGGTGCCCCTTCTTCCACCCTGTATTCTATTTCCACAGAATGGGGAGAGGGGGACAACTGGGCCTGGGATGGAGGGAGTTTGCTGGCTGGTTTTGAGAGTGGTCCAGGCCAGGGTGAACCTGCCTTAGCCCCACTGCACCACCACCCAGGAGTGACCTGTGGTAATCAGTGTCCAGCTGGAGCCAGCTCCAAACCCCTGCCCCAGTCATGTACCCCCCTCTATACCCGAAGCCCCTGCCCTAGCCCTGAGCCCCCCCAGACCCAAACTCCCTTACAGAGCCTACACCCTGAACCCCCTCCTGCACCTCAACTCCCTGCCCCAGGCTCAGCTCAGAGCCCCCTCACATTCGAAATCCCTTAGCCCAAGACCAGAGCCTGTGCCCCAACCCTCTGCCCCTGCCTAGTGAAAGGGAGGGTGAATGGGAGGACGGAGAGAGCAGGGGCAGGGCCTCGGAGAAGGGGCATGAAGGAGGTGGGGCAAGGGTACTTAGGTTTGAGGTAGATCTTGGATTGCACTTAAGTTCAAAAAGTGATCTTGTGCTTAAAAAGGTTGGAGACCCCTGGAGTAAGGGCTGGCGATAGCAAGTGATGGAGAGGAGGGGAACAGAGAGGGCAGGGCCTCAAGGAAGGAGTGGGATCTTGGGGAAGGGATGGGGTAGATTTTGGCTTGTCCTGACATTTAAAAAGTGATCTTGGGTGCTTGGATGTAAAAAGGTTGGAGACTACTGAGTTAACCTAATGTCCAGTCTGATTTGTTTAGAGAATGCAGAAGGGTGAAGTATCTGTGTTGTTAAAGAGAGGATTTCTCAACTGATTGGTCAGTAGATCCTATGTGTGTCATTAAAGTCAAATGGGCAAGGTTCACAAAGCACTGAAAATATTATTACAATCTAAAAGACAGACACTTTCACTCCCCACTCTCCTTGACCCTTCAGGGGCAACCTCTTGAAACACAAATTGTACTGGGTTATCATTGATTTATATTTACTATAAAAGTACAGGTAAGAAATGTGAGGTGCATGGGGTAATTTTCACCTTTAAACTAGAGTAAATGGTGGAGTCTCTGGAACTTGAAGTCTTTAATACATGATTTGAGGGCATCAGTAACTCAGCCAGAGGGTATGGGTCAATTACAGGAGTGGGTGGGTGAAGGTCTGTAGTCTGCAGTGCAAAAGTCAAACTAGAACTATATAATCCTGATTGTACCTTCTGGCCTTCAATTCTCTGAGTTGACTAGTGAGGGAAGCAGGGTGGCAACTTCCCTCCCCGCACACACAAATAGCTTTTTGTAAAATCTTGAAATGTATTGCTCTTTGTGTCATTATTCCATACATGTACCTACAATTCCATCCTGTCTTCTTCCACTCCTACCCAGATTTTGAGTCAGGTGCAATTAAAACAACAAAGTTCTGGGACTGTGGGAGAAAAGGCAATAAAACTGGCAAGTAATTTAGCTCATCTCTGTATAAAACCATGTCTATTTCTAAGACTCTCTTACCATGTACAGTCAGCTTGCTGCCATTTCCACATTTGCGCCTTACTGGTGGTGGTTCACTTAGATTTAAGTCACAGAAATATATGCCACTGTCGTCCATCTGAACGTTGTCCAGTTTTAAGATTGAAAATCTTTTGGACTCTTTTGTTTTAATTTGTACCTTTGACTTTTGAACATGAGAGGTATTTGTGCTTGACTGGAGCCCAGGCTGATTACAGGTAGGGCCTTTCCTCCAGTACACGTCTGTATCAACTTCAGCTTTCTCTGGGTAGTCAAATTCACACAGTATCCAAACAGTTGAATCAAGAGAAACATTGATTTCTTGAGGATACTGTACAACTGAAAGTTCTGCTCCACTGGAAACTGTAAGACAGAAATAAAGTGAGTGCATATGAATTATTATATTCTTTACAGGAGCACACACACAAACAGTTGGGGGAGTTTAAAAACTGTGACTGAGGATAGACACAGCCCGCTCAGCAAATGTATATCAGAGTGTTCCTAAATTACAGAAAAGCTCCAGACTTTAGCATACTGGGTGAAATCCTAACCCAATTGAAATCAATGGAAGCTTTGCCTCTGGGGCCAGGGTTTCACATACAATATCCAAATAAAAATCAGTGAAGCATTTATAAGTTACTAGAAGACTTACCTGGTATTGCCTGGATTTGGGACCGGCATGGGGGGGGAGAGGCGGTGGGAGAGTCCTCTCATTGGCTTCTCCCGAGGGGGCTTGACCTGAGGGCCAGCCCAGAGTGGTGGGGACCATGTGGCATGGTGTGTACCTAACCCCTGGGGGCAGCCTGGAGCAGCAGGGGCCATGCTGCTGACTTGCGACTGCTACCTGGGGCTGAAGTGCTTGTTGCCCCCGTGATCATTCATGAGAATACAAATCCCTGCTATCATACCCCTCCCTTTATGTTTGATGCAAAACAATTGCATTCCACACACATCCCATTATCCTGGCATAAGAGGAAGCTGCATAATTTGATAGTCCTAGCTCAGGGGTGTCCAACCCGTTACAGGCAAAGAGCCAAAATAGTTGTGCATATAGTGCAATGAGCTGGGGAGAAAACGTTGTTGAGCCAAAAAAAAAAAACCTGCCCCTTTAAAAAAAACATCAGGCTCCCATTGGCCGATGCCATCTTACTGGCACCATTTTGCTTTGCCACTCTGGACGACTCCCCTGCACCCAGTGAGCACAGGGAACCAGGGGCCATTTCTAGGGGTGCAGAGGCGGTTTCACGAGCCACGGGGGAGGCTTCATGAGCTTCACTTTAAGGGGGCGAAGAGCCACATGTAGCTTGCGAGCCATGGGTTGGCCACGGCTGTCCTAGCTCTTACCATTTAGGAGGAGTTCTTGAACAAACTGACTCATGGACAGACAGACATACAGACAGATAGGCACAATCTCTCTAAAATGTATAGTAAGTAAGGAAACTCTTCAGTATTTCTTATATTGGATACTTTGGCCTTCTAAGAATAAATGGTGGCGGAACAAAACTAAAGTGTTAGAACTGAACATTCCCAACTGGGGACGAAGATTGGATCCAAATCAGAATTACATAGCTGGCCTCATTCTCTATCTTAGTCTCGAACACACAGGGATATACCCAAGTTTTGAAGATGTCCAGATCCAAACTTTTACGAGAGGACCTATTTCTGAGTATATCATCTTTTTAGAAAGTACTATATACTAAAGTTGTGTAAATAATACACTTTTTTCCTAAAGATATTCTAAAAATAATAATAATGATATTTTTTGGCAAAAATGTTTATTTTATTTTGAGGGCTTTTTCCTTTAAAAGTATTATTTTAAAATAAAATTAAGGGCAATTTCTAAAGAAAAGCTATTTTCAATCAAAGTTGAAATGTTGTTTAGTTATTGGCTTGTTTTTTTGGTCTGTTAAGCTATAAAAATTATTATGATTAATCCTGTTAAAGACAATAATAGAATACCATTTATTTTAATATTTTAGGTGTTTTCTGTATTTTCTTATATATTGATTTCAATCAAAGCAAAATACAAAATGTACAGTGCTCACTTTATATTTATTTATTGCATAATTTGCACTGTAAAAAACAAAAATAATATTTTTTAGTTCACCTCATACAAGTACAGGTAGCACCTCCCAAAGCCACCACTGTCTGGTCTGGCAACATCTGTGGTCCGGCAAAGGACTACAGATGTTGCTGGATCAAAAAGCCCAGTAGCCTAGCGGCAGGAGGGTAATCCAGAAGTAGGGCCAGCTGAAGCAATGGGGTAAGGCATGGCAGGAACTGGAGCTGGTGGCAGCCCCCAGCAGTGGGACTGGAGCTGGTAGCAGCCCCTGGCAGCCTGCGGCTCTGAGACTGGGTCCAGGGCAGCACCTGCAGTGCAGGACTGAGCCAGTGGCAGCAGAGGGCCGGAGCCAGAGCCCCAGGCAACCTGCGGAAGTGGGGCTGGGGCTTGAGCTGGCAGCAGCTCCCAAAAACCCTCCAGGAGCCCCCCAAGAGCGCCAGAGCCACAGGCAGCCAGCAGCAGTGCAGGGCCAGAGCCTGTGGGCTGCTGCAGGTCTAGGGCTGGAGCTGGAGCTGGAGTCCTTGACAACCGCAGCAGCCCCTGGCAGCCTGCGGCAGTGCGGCCAGGTCAGAGCTGGTAGCAATCTTTGGCAGCCTGCGGCAGCAGGGATGGAGTTAGACCTGTCGGTGCACGGGGCCAGAGTCAGAACCTGTGTCAGCCTGCAGCAATGTGGGCTGCTGGAGCCCACAGGCAGCCTGTCAGGCAGTCCAGCCAGGGCAGCAGTAGTAGGGCCAGCAACCCAGCAGGCAGCCCGGATAGAGCTGAGGGTAGTGTGTGTGGGCTGGGGGCTGGCAGCACTAAAAGTCAGTGGCTGTGGGGCTGTGACAAAGAACCTTCCCTGGTTCAACAAATTCCCTGGTTCAGGACCGGTGAGGTCCCGAAGGTGCCAGACCAGGGAGGTCCAACCTGTACTGTAGCTCAATCTCTTTGAGTCTGTCTACACTTCACCTGTAGCTCGAAATGAGCTATGCAAATTGCATACCTTATTTCGAGTCAGTTTTGAAATAGCTTATTTTGAAATCTGGCGCTGTCTACACAGCACTTATTTTGAAATTAATTGCTATTCCGAAATGTCCCTTTCTCTTCGTAGAGCCTTGTGGATAAGGGAGAAGCGGTGGATGTCATATACCTAGACTTTAGTAAGGCATTTGATACGGTCTCGCATGATATTCTTATTGATAAACTAGGCAAATATAACTTAGATAGGGCCACGATAAGGTGGGTGCATAATTGGCTGGATAACCGTAGTCAGAGAGTTGTTGTTAACGGTTCTAAATCCTGCTGGAAAGGGATAACAAGTGGAGTTCCTCAAGGGTCTGTTTTGGGACCCGTACTATTCAATATCTTCATCAATGATGTAGATATTGGGATAGAGAGTACTCTTATTAAGTTTGCAGATGATACCAAACTGGGTGGGGTTGCGACTTCTTTGGAGGATAGGGACATAATTCAAAATGACCTTAGCAAGTTAGAGAAATGGTCAGAGGTAAACAGGATGAGGTTTAATAAAGAGAAATGCAAAGTGCTCCACTTAGGAAGGAACAATCAGTTCCATACATACAAGATGGGAAGCGACTGTCTAGGAAGGAGCATGGCGGAAAGGGATCTAGGGGTCATAGTGGACCACAAGTTGAATATGAGTCAACAGTGTGATGCTGTTGCAAAAAAAGCAAATATGATTCTAGGTTGTATCAACAGGTGTGTTGTAAGCAAAACTCGTGAAGTCATTCTGCTGCTCTACTCTGCACTAGTTAGGCCTCAGCTGGAGTACTGTGTCCAGTTCTGGGCGCCACATTTCAAGAAAGATGTGGAGAAATTGGAAAGGGTACAGAGAAGAGCGACAAGAATGATTAAAGGTCTAGAGAACATGACCTATGAAGCCAGGCTTCATGAACTGGGCTTGTTTAGTTTGGAAAAAAGAAGATTAAGGGGGGACATGATAGCGGTTTTCAAATATCTAAAAGGGTGTCACAAGGAGGAAGGAGAAAATTTGTTCCTCTTGGTTTCTGAGGACAGGACAAGGAGTAATGGGCTTAAAGTGCAGCAGGGGAGGTTTAGATTGGACATTAGGAAAAAATTCCTAACTGTCAGGGTGGTCATATATTGGAATAAATTGCCAAGGGAGGTGGTGGAATCTCCCTCTCTGGAGATATTTAAGAACAGGTTAGATAGACATCTGTCAGGGATGGTGTAGACGGAGCTTGATCCTGCCTTGAGGGCGGGGGGCTGGACTCGATGACCTCTCGAGGTCCCTTCCAGTCCTATTATTCTATGATTCTATGATTCTATGAGGTTTACAGGAACATCAAAATAGCAAGCCCTTTATATTTCGAAATAACAGGCGTGCTCAAAATACGTGGAATAACTATTTATCTTTATCACGAAAATTGAACTTGAAAATGTAGAATTATGCACAAAAATAAGTTCAAAAATAAAAAGATATAAAACTTTAGAGCTTACTAGTTTGTTCAGTCTTACTTCTTTTCTACACAAAGTTTGTTTATATTCTCAGGAAATAATTTTGAATTCTTGTTTACAATGTCACCTGAAAGTGAAAACAGACATTCATACAGCACTTCTGTAGCCAACATCACAAAATATTTATGTACAAAAAAATGTGTGTCTCTCTTCATGATTCAACCACCATTTCAGAGGACATGCATCCATGCTGGTGGTAACTCAAGAATATGATTGTTGTACTCCATCGCTACCCAAAACAGTACAGAACACCACAAGTTCATTTTCATCAGCAGAGTCAGATGCCTCTACAAAAGTTTGATTATTTTTTCTGGTGATTCAGGTTCTGTAATTTCTACATCAGAGTGGTCCTCTTGTAACACTTGAAAGCACGCCTCGGCCCCTAGATTTTAGTAGGCACCTCAGACTTCTAAACCTTGCAATTGTACTTTCTTTACATTTTGTCAAATCTGCAGCAAAAGTGTCCTATACAAGACAGCTTGAATATGAAATATATGTCAGAATGCTGGTAAAACTCAGAGCAGGAAACATACAACTCTCCCCCAAGGAGCTGAATTACAAATCTAACTAGTGCATTATTTTTTAACAAGTATCAGCAGCATGGAACGATGTCATCTGGAATGGTGGTCAAAGCATAAAGGGCTACACAAATGCTTAGCATATCTGGCACATAAATACCTTGCAATGCCTGCTACAAGGGTTTCAGACGAATACCTATTCCCACTTTCAGTGACATTGTAAATAAGAAGCAAGCAGAATTATCTTTTGTAAATTTAAACAAATTTGATTGTCTAACTGGATAAGAAATAGGGCTGATGAACTTTTAGGTTCTAAAAATGTACATTGTTTTGATTTTGATTTTAGTGTATATCTATATTAACAAGTTACACTTTCATGATAAAGAAATCACACCGCAGCACTAGTATGAGGTAAAAAGAAAAATACAATTTCTTTGTTTATCATTTTCACAGTTCAGATACTTGTATTAAAAATATAAAGTGAACGCTGAACTTCGTATTCTGCATGATAATTTAAAATATAGGAAAATATCCAAAACTATTTAATGAATTTCAACTGGTATTTTTATTGGTTAGCAGTGCAATTAAAACTGAGCTTTATCACAATTAATTTTAAAATTACAATGATTTTTTATTTAATTTCATGAGTTATGTGCAGTTAAATCAGTAGCCCTACATTTTAGTAGCCAATATAATTGCTGAAATTGACACATTCACAAACTATTTTGGTTGTCTCAAATCAATATTTCACTAAAACAAGTTTGTTTTAAAAAAATCACCTTTGTGTGCGTATATGTGCATACACAGAATATGATTACTTTAAATAACTCATATTTTTCCCTTCATATACAAGAATCCTTAACTCACATTATTAAATAAGTAAGACAACTTCTTAGCTACAATATATATTAAAAGTCTGGTCTGGAATCCTTGAAACCTGACTGTTCTGAACAAGGCAATATGCCAGACCAGGGAAGGTCCCCTGCTACCAGCTCCCCAGCTTACTGTCCCTTCCTGCTGATGGCCCTAGCTGCCCCCCTGCTGGGCTGACATGCTGCTGCAGCCCTGGCCACCCAGGCTGCTGCAGCCCCACTCCCAACCCCACTACTGGGGCTGTTGCATGCCAGTGTTATCCCTGGCCCCGCTACTAAGACTGCTGCAGCCCTGGATGTGCTACCTGGGCTCCAGACCCACTGGGCTCCCTGTCACCAGCCCTCTTGCCACTGAGGCTCCCAACTAGGACTCCCCAGTCCAGGAACATCCATGGTTGTTTATCGGATCAGAGTCTCCCAGTTTTGGGAGGTCCAACCTGTGTTAGGATAAT
This sequence comes from Pelodiscus sinensis, assembly GCF_052426305.1. Taxonomy (NCBI): domain Eukaryota; kingdom Metazoa; phylum Chordata; order Testudines; family Trionychidae; genus Pelodiscus; species Pelodiscus sinensis. The sequence goes on from NC_143052.1 coordinate 223,000,464, forward strand.
TAGCTGCTGAAAGGAGTTAAATAGACACTAATATTTAAATTGTGTTAGTATGAATATATACGTTTACGAACAATGATATTAAATTAATAAGTTGTTTATAAAACAAGAAAAAGCCCTGACACAATAAGAGAATGTCTTTATGCAGACCATTGTGCAACCCTGACATATACATTTCCTATGCTACAGTTCTAATGACTGTAGTCTTGGTTTACAATTTGGAATGGACATGTCATTGATAATTTTATTACTCTAAGAAAAACAGCATGAAAAACCTAATTTCTACATTCAGAATTTTATTTAGAACTGAGAAATGATACTAGTTATAATCAGACTGTTTGTATAAGTAAAAAGAAAGCCAAGAACACATGAAAGAGATGGGTGAAATCAAGGAAAAAATTGTTTATCTTAATTCAAATGATAAAAAATTGGATTTTATTTGTAGAGGGCCAGAATCTCCACCCTGTCTTTTAGGAAGGGGTCCAGGAAAATAAGAAGCACATGATTAAATGTAATACACAGTAAATATTTATTGTAGAATTATCTTAAACATTGCAGTAGTGTTTGTCCTGTCTGCATTTTACTAATAACATTTTGCTTTTTTTTCATAAAATTAATTAAAATGGGAATGCAGATTTACTGGTCATGTAATAAAATTAATTAAAATGAGAACCCAGACTTACTGGTTGTATAATGAGCTCATCTTATTGCTATGATCCAGACAATTTTGGTTGTGGTCATTACCATTTTTCATTTTCAGCACTTCATATCATCACACCCAAAAGTATTAATTTTTGTTAACCCTCTTATTTCAATATGCAATAAAGTCTTATATTGTATAGATGTTCCTTAGAGGGTGTATGTACACAATATATGTACATACAGAGTATCAAATAAAGGGTGCTTGCATTACATTATCTCATACATAAACACATAATGCAGCAGAAAGACACAGGGAGTGAATGTACCTGAAATGATTATATACACTGTTTTAAACTAAAAATGCCTAGAATATGAATTAAAGTAAGATTGTTAGGTACAAGAGACAGAACATTCATAGCCTTCTAATTCATTAATATATTTTCTGTTAAGCAGTGCAAAGCACTCAGAAAGCTATACTAACAGGACATTTGAGTTTAAATAGGGGAATCCCTATATATAGTCAATATAGACTATACTACCTGCACTTGTTTACCTGCAGCATAATAGGACTGCTGGGTGTATCAAATGTTGTAAGGAATACAGCTGAAGCACACTGTTCTCAGCCACTCCCAGGTCAGTGGGAGGAGTCAAATGGCTGTTCCAGTCAGCATAAATTAGAGCTGTCTAAGGACTGCTCTAAATTGTTCTGCTTGCCAGATGGAGCCTTGGCTGCCTTCAGGAGTGGAGCATATGAAAGCCCCCTACTTCCTCATTCTTGACCTTAGATTCTGTCCCTAAGTGCTTTCAAATCATAACTGGAAGTGTTCTCTGTGAAGAAGTGTTACAAATTCATCTCTCTCGTTGTTCTGGAATTAAATAAGATTAATCCTTTCACTTTATACATACATACATATATATATATTCTCCAAAAATAAAGAAAACCTGCAAGAATCTCCCACCTTTCCTAATCATAATGGAAATATGCTTTTGCAAAATGTAACAAAACAAATGATGTAATGTTTAAATCTGGTCATGGTTTTTGCAGATGGTAGTTGTATTTTTGCAGATGATCACCTGATTATACCCATTTGTATTAAGAAACATATATCTGTGAAGGTGATAACATCTGTTGTGCTGTACTTAAAAGAGACTCCGTTATCTTTAGTGACATCTAATGAAGTAAAACTTGCATTAAACCTTTAACATGAAAAATAAAATTCTCGAAGAACAGATATGTGGCCTCTCCCCATTTATCCCCCTTGTTTAAAAAATATATAGATTAATTCTCAGAAATCAATGTACACAATTAGTAATGATATTCCAACTAACCCATTTCCTGTTAATTCACTTAATGTTTAGAAATTCCAAACAGTATTTTGAACTTGCACTAACTGACCAACAGAGTAAATTCAACAGTTGTTGGAAGGTTATATTTAATTTTGTCAGTTATCTAATAAGTTACTACAAATTCTCCATCAAATTGGAGTAAGTTATATAAATCAAAATATAAATTGTGATGGTAACAGATTATCTAAAATATTAAACTAGGCACAGTACACAAAAACTTTAAAAACTGTTTATGTGTTTTATCAAATGGTAAGTTTTATCTGTGTCTGTACAATGTTTTTAATTTGCATTTTCCTCCATAAAACAGCAATTATTTGATAGCACTAACACTAAATCAATTCACAGCTTGAAGACTTCAGGGGAAAATAACCAATCTTACCTGTGAGTTGAATAAAAAAAGAAATCATAATGAATATGACAAGTGGCATCATTTTCTTGAGAGTCCCAATTCCAATGACCAAAATCCCTTATTTAAAACACTTGATGCTGCAGTTGTTGGCAATTTGTGAGGCAGTAAAGAAAAGACACCTTAAACATGTTTTTAACTGTTTCTAAGAGGGAGGTTTTGTGGTTTACTCATTTTCCTTCCTTAGAAGTTGTTGTCATATTTTCTCATCTATGCAGTAAGTTATCTATTCACTGTACAGCTCTGAATCATAATCTATTAGGTCTGCGGTTCTTTCCTCTCAAAAATGTACTTTGATAATTCATCAAGGATATGAAAAGTTTTATTCTTGATTCTCCTGGGTACTGCAGTGATGTAAGGTAGAATCCTTAAGCAGGGGGAGGAGATTTTCATGGACCTGAGGCTCTGGAAGTTCCTTTTCCAAAGAAAAAAGTAATAATCATAATAATTAATGATAAATAATAAATAATAATAAATTGAAAGAGGTACTAAAAACCACCAGAAACTCAGTGCCGGACAACTTAGCTTAACCATTGGTCTTAGTTGGACCATCTGGGTAAGTGGTTGTTGAGTGTTGTGGTATCAATGCAATTCACTCCAGATGACAGAAGTGCTTTCTTCTGTTCAATATTAGTCCAATTAGGGTGTGTCTACACGGCAAAGTTAATTTGAAATAACAACCGTTATTTCGAAATAACTTTCCTAGCGTCTATACAGCCAAACCATTATTTAGAAATTAATTCAAAATAGCGGAACGCTTATTTCGAATTTGGTAAACCTCATTCTATGAGGAATAATATCAAATTTGAAATAGCTAAATCAAAATAAGCACTGTGTAGATGCTTATTTTGAAATAGGGGGCCCCCAACCCTTCCCAGGGTGCCCTTGTGGCCACTCTGGGACAAACCAGGAAAACTTTTCTGCTTCCCTCCCCCCCCCCCCCCCCCCCAGCCCTGGAGCCCTTAAAGGAGTAGAGTCTGTTTGGCCACAAGGCCTGTGCCAGCTCCAGGGCAGAGCCCACAGGTGCTGCCCTGACCCAGTTGCCAACATGAGCCAGCCAGCCAGTGCCAGCCAGCCCTCCACCGCTCCCTAGAAGCAGTCTGGCAGCCCCCAGGAGCCTGCCAGGGGCTGGAAAAGGCAGACGCCTTCCTGGTCTAGTGCAGAGATCATGGACCTCATTCCGGTTTGGGGGGAATCCTCCAACATCTATGATCTCCACACTAGATGCAGGAACATGGCTGTCTACAGATAGATGGCTGACAACCTGGCCACATGCGCACAGGAGCAGGTGCACATGAAGATAAAGAAGCTGAGGCAGGCCTATGCCTGGGCCACAGGAGGCAGCTCCCAACCAGGGGCAGACCCAGACCCCTTGTCCTATTTCGACGCCCTGGACCACATCCTTGGAGACCAGATGGTCCGTACTCCCCAAGTGGTCATCGACCCTGGGGCAGAGGGCCCTGAGCAGGGAACAGAAGAGGAGGTGGAGGAGGAGGAAGATGGCCAGGAGTCACAGGAGCCTGGAGGGAATATGGCACTCACCCAGGACCCCCGAGTCATCACAGCAGCCATGTCACCGCTGTCTTCCAAGGCCGGGGAGGCCTCGACATGTGAGTGCCATCACTGTCCCCTTATGCGGGGTGAGGGTGGGGGGAAAGGAAACCCAGGGACCACGTGTGTGGGCCTTGCTGACCACGGAGCACGCAGCAACCTGTGCATGTGCCATGCCACCCTGGCAAAATCAAAACGCTATTTCGAAATGCATTTTGTGCATAGATGAGTTATTTCGAAATAACACTGTAGTGTAGACATACCCCTAGGTAATTAGCAAGTGCTGTTGAAATGCTTCAAAGGAGCATCATTTGTCCTTTGCTGGAGAGATAATGCCGAAAAAATGACCTGTCTCAAGCAGCGATCTCGGCGAAGGCAATTATTTTTTTAGTTCAAGAGTATGTCCCAGAATTCATGTTTTTGGACCACCAAAACTAGCATTTACAAGTCAGTTGGCTAACTTAACTAGCAACAATTAAGTTAAAAGAGGGGTAAATATTTTAGGCTAGATGTACCTGAAGTAGCCCTTATCACTTGAACTAAGTAATACTCCTAAGATTGGAAGAAGAGAGAATCTCAGCCTTCCAGTAATGATGGGACGGAGGAGGAGAAAAAGATAAAAGGCAGTTCACTATAAGGCTTAGACCGCTTTTTCACAGAGAAAACATGTATGCCTTTCCTACATATTAGGATATATTAACAATGAAACTGCTGCTAACTGTTCAGAAAGCAACCCAAACCATGAAGTAAAAACACTTTTGTGAGCTTTCCTTTCAAACTCTTAGATCCCAGATAACACTGTTTTGAGCTATAACATTTTGAACAGCCATGATAAAAGCCCCTGGAGATGCAGATTTGAATAAGAAAGATCTGATTCTGAGAACACTGATTAAAGTCAAGAGATAATAGTTTAATGCAGCTAGCCTTAGGGTTTCACACAGGCACATAAACCAGAATTCAGGGTAATGGCAAAGAAAACTGGACCTTTTCTGAAAAATTCAAATAGAGTCAAAGTTAAAATGCAATTTGTTTTATCCTCAAATTGTTTGTAAAATACAAACATTAGCATCAATTTGATATTTACTGCTTTTAATCAAAGGACACTTAAAATAATGTTAAGCTTTCCTACCTAAGGTAAATCCCCATTAGGAATGTTTATGAAGAAATGTAGTGGGTAAGGCTATAACATGGGTTCCCAAACTGGGGGGCATGCCCCTCTGGGAGGGCATGAAGAAATTCCAGGGGGGCGTGAGGTGACCCAGTTCTCCCCATCAATCTCTCCCCCCGCCAAGTTTTGCTGCTATTTTTGTTTCTCACTCCCCATCAGTTCCTTCCCCCCCCCCCTCAAAAAGTTTTGCTGCTATTTGGGGGGATGAGGGTTTCTCAAAAATCAAAAGGGGGTATAATGCCAAAAAGTTTGGGAACCACTGGGGTATAAGTAGTTAATTGACTTAAGATAGCTTAAAGACCACATAGCAATAGCAAAGGTGCATACAAATATGTCCGAACATTTTTGTGTCTATTTATACATTAGGAAAATCATATTTTAATAAGAAAACAATTCAAAATATATAAACTATTTTCTGACAGAAAAATGAGTCCTAGCTGAAATTTAGGGGAAAAAATGACAAAAGGGCTGTTTTTCATTGTTGATCAAATTCTGCCACTATCATGAGGCCTCAGTGCAGCAAAGCACTTGAGTTCATGTCAAAAATCTACGCACCAAATTGGCAAGTAGTTTTATTGCACTGAAAAATGCTTTTTTTTAAAGTTGATTTATTATTCACTGAAAATATTTCACCCAATGCTAATGTCAAATTGTTTTATTCAGGAGTTTGCTAAAGACAACAGTGCAACCAATAATTGGTGCCTTGAATAAGGCCATGAACAGATTCTGGGTCCAGTGTTTAATCATATCTGGTTTGGGGAATCAGGCAAACAGCCATTCTGGAGAATATGGGAGGGTATGTCTACACTACCCCGCTAGTTCGAACTAGTGGGGTAATGTAGGCATACTGCACTTGCAAATGAAGCCCGGGATTTGAATTTCCCTGGCTTCATTTGCATAAGCGGGGAGCCGCCATTTTTAAAACCTCGCTGGTTCGAACCCTGTGCAGCACGGCTACACGGGGCACGAACTAGGTAGTTCGAACTAGGCTTCCTAGTTCGAACTACCGTTACTCCTCGTGAAATGAGGAGTAACGGTAGTTCGAACTAAGAAGCCTAGTTCGAACTACCTAGTTCATGCCCCGTGTAGCCGCGCGGCACGGAGTTCGAACCAGCGGGGTTTTAAAAATGGCGGCTCCCCGCTTATGCAAATGAAGCCCGGGAAATTCAAATCCCGGGCTTCATTTGCAAGTGCGGTATGCCTACATTACCCTCCTAGTTCGAACTAGGAGGGTAGTGTAGACATACCCGGAAGGAAATTGGCCCCTTGCACTGAAGGAAAACTGAAACAGCTAACTTTCTTAGTATGCCTAAATATACTTTAAAGAATAAGATAGAAAAGGAGAAATCCTATATAACTTTACATGAGACAATCCTTGAGAGTGAAAACAATTGCTTACAACTATATTTTGGAACCTTTGCAAGAGAGACCTGCTCTTGAATGGTTTCATACCTTAATACTTCCATCAGGGTTTGTGTCTGAGACAGTAATACAATGTGATCAATGCTTTCCAAAGTAGCTAACAGATATAACAAAAGGAGCATAACATGTTTTTCATCTTTCCAAAAAGTAGTTGCATAGAACATTTGCTGTCTCCACCCTGCGCATAGGTGTTAATTATGGAGACATGTCCACATCATTGCTTCTTTTACCAGTCCAAGATGATGTGGGTCCAACATGCAGATTGTGGACTGAAGTATTGTCAGTATTTCTAGGGCTTCAGTGAATGTCACTGGTTTGCAGTCAACTAGAGAAGACAGATGGCCTTGATGTTCAAAGATGCTGAGCACCCATAAGCTCCATTATAGTCAATGGAAACGTCAGGACTTCCTCTCCTTTGAAAACCAGACAATGAGCATTGCTAAGCTTCTGATATAGCCCTGCATCCACAGCAGCAGACAATTAAAAGTAGAAAATGAATTCAAAGGAGTTTTTAGGGAGAGTTTTAAAGGCAAGGGGAAAGAATGCTGGCTAGGTTCCAAACACTAAAGCAAACATTTACCTAATGCATGAGAATCTCAATCTTTAGGGGATTCTAAGGCTAGCTCATGAACATAGACTCATGATTGTTCTTGAATGATGGACTCATAATACTTACACTGATACTGTTTTGCTTCTGAATTTTGATTTGCCCAGTAAAAAAACAGAGATAGGTTATCAGAACTGATTTTTCAGTTAGATGGGAGATCCCAAAATGCATTTCCAGAAGTTGAAAAAATAATATTATTTCTTAATTTGCCTCAGGCTTCCTGTAAGTCAAAGAATTTTTCTCTTTTCACCACTCTTAAGCTGTGGAAGAAAATATTCATTGTTAATTATAAAAAAGAAAAGACTATCTGGCTTTTGGGAGCTTGGAGCTGCTACAGACTTTGGTATATTTGAAAAAATGCTCATTTCCCATTTTTAAGTGACTTTAATGAGTGCCCCCAGGGCTACATATTTCAGCCAGTGTAAAATTTCAGAGGCTGGCCAGATCTCTCAGAAAAGAAGTTCATGGAATGAGAAAAAGCTCTAATATTCCTGTGACTGATTCATAAATCAAAGAAGTGATTCATGAATGGAGAAGGAAAAAGTAAGTGAGGATTTAGACTTATTGGGAGGGTGACACAAAGAAGTTTATACTGATTCTACCAAGCTGTACTTGTCCTGTGGATAAATTAAGAGATGTATTTTTTGGTGTCAATCCACCACCTTTTGTCAGCACTAAATTCACTCATACAAACGGGGATTTGAGAACTGTCTTTCTGAATCCAGGCCTATATATTTATCCGCAACTGGCACAAAGTCACAGATGTTCATGGTGAACAGACTAAATCCCTATTTCCTGTCACTGTAGAGAAACCAGCAGCAGTTAAGGAAACAGATGGGCCATCAGGAGAAGTGATTCAGGTTCTTAGACAAGTGTTAGAATGAAATAAACTGCATGTGGCACATTTTAAGTGAATGAACAAATGAATTGCAATGACTAGCAAAAATGCTAAGGATTCCAAGTCACTAATTAAAGACAAAGTGGTTAAGGTAATATTTTTTACTGGACCAACTTCTGTTGGTGAAAGACAAGCTCACACAGAGCTCTTCTTCAGGTCTGAAAAACTTGTATAATATTTTATTTCTTGCATTTTCTCAGAAAGCAAATATTGCTGTTAAGTTTTGCTTTCTTTGTCTTCATCTTCATGTTGAGCAGTTACAATTTCAGATGGTAAATTTCAGTATCTTCCATTGTTGCATGCAGTGTTAGTCCCAGAATACAAGAGACACAAAGTGGGTGAGGTAATATCTTTATTGGACTATCTTATGTTAGTGAGAGAGACAAGATTTCAAGCTTACTGACATTCAGAAGAGATCTGTGTAAATGTAACCCACACACCTAGGCTATGTCTACACTCGCAGCTTCTTGCACAAGTACAGCCGTTCTTGCGCAAGAATCTGCAGAGCATCCACACTGCCCGCCCGCTTTTGCGCAAGGAAATTTACAGTACGACGTAGTAAGAAAGGGCTTCTTGCGCAAGCACTATGCTCTTTTTTATCAGGTGTAAGCCCTCTTGCGCAGGAGCTCTTGTGCAAGAGGGCAATGTGGATGCTCAGCAGGGATTTCTTGCGTAAGAAACTCCTATGGCTAAAATGGCCATCGGAGCTTTCTTGTGCAAGAGAGTGTCCACACTGCCATGGATGCTCTTGCGCAAAAGCACAGCTTCCACATGGCATGTGGACGTTTTCTTGTGCAAGACTTCTTGCACAAGAACCCTTGCGCAAGATGTTCTTGCTCAAGAATCTGCCAGTGTAGACATAGCCCTAGTGTGGTTACCATGGAGTGGCACCTAGATCACAGCAACAGTTAAGACCAAGAGACCTCTACAGCATGGGCTAGGAGGCAGCTGGCTTTTAGCTCACAGGATAGAGGCTCCTATACTCAGCTCCAGAAGTCCCAGGTTCAGATCCGCCTGACGATGGTTACATAAGTTCAGAAATTTGTCTCTCTTGCCAAACATGGCTGCAACACTAAAAGCCACCAGTAAGCATTCAAAGCAAGTCAAGCTTTCTTATTCCTTTTTTCATCTTGTTTTAGTACCGAATTTCTGGTGACAGTCTAGAGTCTTTTATATTTACAGTATAGCTCATGTGACATACCAGGCCAGGTCTGGGCACCACTGAGGGCGTCCATTTAGGGTGAATTGCTCAAAACCAGCCCTCTACTGAAGACCTTTCCCAGATAGGCCACAAACCAGTCACACAGAGAGCTTCAGCTGCCAATATGACCAGCAGAAAACCTCGCGAGCAAAACCCTTCAGACATCCCAGCTCTTCCTGTGCCACAATCAGCCCTGGGCCTTACACACAGGTTAGGGGTTATAAAACCCGATCTCACCCGCTCCGAACAGATCCTCCCAGTCCCAGAGAACCAGCCTGGTCAATTTACACTCTAGATCTTATCCACAAAAGCACACCGAGCCAATCCTTTAGAATCTAAAATCTAAAGGTTTATTAATAAAAGAAAGAAAAGGTTGAGAGTAAGATGTTAAGGAGAATACATTACATACATCAATTACCAAGTTCTTGATGCAGCCTCCTAGCAGAGATGTTACAAACTGCTAGCTTAGAAGTCTCTGGTGTACATCCTGTATTAGGACGGGTCAGCAATCCTTCCCAGCTCTCTGTCCTGAGCAAGGATGCATCTGGAATCAGCAGCAAGATTGAAAACAAGATGGAGATGGCCTCATGGGATTTTTATATTCTTGGTGTCTCCCAAGCTGAAGCTGGGCACATGATCAAGTGACCGGTCTGTATGACATTTACCAGTAGCCATGAGACATTGGCTTCCAAACGCATTATTCAGGTGTGTATTGGCCACTCCCGAGAGCCATTTTCCGTGGAGCAGTGCTAGTTAACCCCGTTATTCACTGAACAATCCTTCTTCACAATAGACAGTCCAGGCCCATTGCTTCCTCCCAGACAGAGAACATTTACAGTAAGGCTGCATCTAGACTGGCATGATTTCACGCAAATACTTTTAAAGGAAAAGTTTTTCCATTAAAAGTATTTGCGCAAGAGAGCGTCTACACTGGCACGGATGCTTTTGCGCAAAAGCATCTGTGCTAGTGTAGATGCTTTCTTGTGCAAGAAAGCTCCGATGGCCATTTTAACCATCGGGCTTTCTTGTGCAAGAAATTAACTTGCCTGTCTATACTGGCCCTCTTGCGCAAGAATACTTGCGCAACAGGGCTTATCCCTGAGCGGGAGCGTCAAAGTATTTGTGCAAGAAGCACTGATTTTGTACAGTACAAAGTCAGTGTTCTTGCGCAAATACTCGTGGCCAGTGTAGACAGGCGGCAAGGCTTTGCGCAAAAGCGGCTGCTTTTACGCAAAATCTTGTCAGTCTAGACGCACCCTACAAGAACAGAGCCCATATCCATAACTTCACATACAAAAATCATACAAGTACATGAGTAGCATACATAGAATCAATAGAGCACAAGCTTTCATTTGACACCTCACATGGCCCACTTTGTACAGAATTTGGGGCAAATGCCACCACTTGATTCAATAGTGATTTGTCTGCTCTCTTTAGAATCCAATAATGTGACAGCTCAGTATATTTTCTTTGCCTTTAATTTTAAAAACAGGAATGGATAAATAATCATTCCATTTTGTAAACAGAAGTAAAGAGAAGTTCCATTTGAGCTCACATGTAGCTTGCTTACAAACATTTTTGTTGGCCAACATAATCTCTTGCCAGTACTCATGGTATTCTTGCTAGCAAGGTAAAGAAGTATAGCTTGGATGAAAGGATTATACAGTGTATTGAAAGCTGGCTCAATCATCGGGCTCAATGAGTAGCAATCAATGTCTCAATGTTTAGTTGGAAGCTGGTATCAAGTGGAGTGTCCCAGTTGTCAGTCTTGGGGCTGGCTTTGTTAAACATCTTCATTAATGATCTGAATGATGGGAGGCATTGCACCCTCAGCATGTTTGTGGGTGACACTTGGCTGAGGGCAAGAGGTAGATATGCTGGAGGGTAGGGATAGGGACCAGAGTGACCTAGACAAATTGGAGGATTGGGATAAAAGAAATCTGATGAGGTTCTATAAGGACAAGTTTAGAGTCCTGCACTTAGGATGGAAAAATTCCATGAACTTTTACAGGCTGAAAATAGGCTGGTTAAGCAGCAGTTTGGGAGTAAAAGACCTAGGGATGACAGTAAATGAGAAGCTGGATATGAGTCAAGAGTGTGCCTTTGTTGCTAAGAAGTCTAATGGCATATTGGGCTGCATTAGTAGGAGCACTTCCAGCAGAATCAGGGAAGTGATTATTCCCTTCTCTTTGGCACTGGTAAAACCACATCGGGAGTATTATGTCCAGTTTTGAGACTGAGGAATTTGGGCTTATTTAGTCTGCAGAAGAGAAGGGTGAGGGGGGATTTGATAGCAGCCTTCAACTAACTGAACAGGGATTTAAAAGAGGATGGAGCTAGGCTGTTTTCAGTGGTGGCAGATGGCAGGGCAAGGAGCAATGGTCTCAAGTTGCAGTGGTCTAGGTTGTCTATGAGGAAAAACCAGAAGGGTGGTGAAATACTGGAATGGGTTGCCTACAAGGGTGGTGGAATTTCCACCCCTAGAGATTTTTAAGTCCAGGCTTGTCAAAGTCCTGGCTGAAATGATTTAGTTGGGGTTGGTCGAGCTTTCAGCAGGGGGTTGGACACAATGAGCTCCTGAGGTCACTTCCAACCCATATCTTCCATTATTCTTCCCTTTATATTTATTTAATCCACATTTTCTGCACACATGGAAGAGGACATGACAACTGTTAGAATTCTTCTAGTGACTTCATATCAGCATAACTATTTCAGAGATCTCATCTTATTGTATCTAGGTGTGACACTGTTTGCAGTATAGATGGGGAGGGGAGTTTTGGTATTTTTACCTTTTCAATTTCATTTTGTTAAGGTGCTTTTTCCTAGCAATTGCCACAGTTTTTGAAACGGTGAATTATATTATAATATGTAAGCCATTTGTAAAGTTTAGGGGCCAGCTGCTTAACTGATGTAAATCTTTAATGCTGATTTTACCTGAGGATCCAGTCTCATATTTTCTCATTTTTCTCAGTTTATACTAAATTTAGATCCAAACTTCATACCAAATCACATACCAAATCACATCAAGTTAACTTTAAAACGAACACTCCCCCTATGAGCCCACAGTTGGAAAAAGCAGTATTTTTTGGAGGGGGGGAAACATTTTGAACATTATTTGTGCTCAAACAAACCACTTCTTTGGTGTGCTTCCCAATGCCTGCTGAGGTATATATACCTGGTACCCATCCGTTTATTAGAATGAGGCGCTAGATGAGAAATCCAGAACAATATCAAACACATTGCCAGAACACTATTTTCATCATAATGTATTTGCCAGTGTTTCTAGATGGTTAAACAGTAGTGACCTGATTCTGACTATTGTCACACTGATTTTATATTACTGTTACTCAGATGAAATAACTGGAATTATATCAAGACAAATGTATTGTTTCACAATGAAAAATCATGTCCTGGTTTGCTTAAACATCATACATCTTTGTTGCCAGCTACTCTGTAGTCCTGAGGGTCAATCTGGAAAGGAAAAGTAATGATTGAGTTCTGTCTCACAGAGTATCTCTTTATTCTCCCCTTGATGAGTGCGCACATTTCTCACATTAATAGCCATTTACTGACAGCATTCGCTTCTGTCTTTGTACTTTGGGAGTAAAGGCCTTGACACAAATTTATCTGATATTTTCAGTTCCGAATTTCTCAAGGGACAAATGGTACATTGAAATTCTCTTGGAAAATACTTAAAAGGGAAAAGGGCTGACCTATGAAATGAAAGATTAGGTGGTAGTTGAAGAAGAAATTGAGGAGGTGGGAGAGGAGAAAAATAATAGTGTGTTCTCCCATGAACATCCTTTTCCTCTCTATTTTGTATTTTAAGTAGGATGATGGCTCTTTCCTCTGAGTTGATGAACTGCAAGATTGTTGTAATAAATGAGCTGAATTCCAGCATCCTTTTATTATTTTGGTCCTCTACAGTATAGGCAATTTTATATTCTTCTTTGAGTGATTGCTCATGTGCATTTCAAGTTAGGAGTGTGCATGCCGTGTGCACAGTTGTCAGGAAGATTTTACCCTAGCAAGGTCATCAAGGGAGACCCCTAATCTATGTCTACACTTGCGGCTTCTTGCACAAGTAACATGCAAATGAGGCTAAGCATGGCATATCGCTGAGCCTCATTTGCCTATCTAATGAGCCACCATTTTTTTCAGAAGAGGCTCTTGTGCAAGAAGGAGCGTCTACACTGCACCTTCTTGCGCAATGCTGTTCTTCCTGAAAAGTAATAGGTGTAACGGCATGCGCAAGAGGATTTTTCTTGCGCAAGAAGGGGCAGTGTAGATGCTCCTTCTTGCGCAAGATCCTCTTCTGAAAAAAATGATGGTTCATGAGATATGCAAATGAGGCTCAGCGATATTCCACGCTCAGCCTCATTTGCATATTACTTGTGCAAGAAGCCGCGAGTGTAGACATAGCCCTAGAGGAGCACCAGTATGACTAGATATTTAGCATCTTGCTGACTGCCCCCTCTCTCAGTTCCTTCTTGCATCTCTTGCTGCTGGCAAGGGTGCTTTTCCTAGTTGGTCTTTGTAGATCCTTCTTTCAAGTGTTAAGTAGTTGTTAGCTTAAGTGTTAAGTTCATTGCAGGGACTCCTGTGTTTTTTCCCCGCTTGGGGGCCAGGACATGCCTCTGCTCCCTGGCTTCAAGCAGCGCAGGCAGTGCATGAAGTTTATGCCTACATTCAATCCACACAATTCCTACCTTAAGTGTTAGGGAGTGGCCCACTTAACAGACAAGTACAAGATCTGCAGAGCCTTTACATCAAGAACTTGAAGGGACAGAGTTTCACCTCTGAAACCTGTTGATGGAGGGTTCTATGGATCCCATCTGGCACTGCAGGCCACGGGACCGGAATTGGTGACCTTGGTGCACAATGCACCTTCGTTGGTGTGAAGTGTACCAGCTCTACATAAGGAATCAGACAAGCCATTCCAAACGCTAGTTCTCGGCACCAATCCCATTTCTCCAGTGCAGAGAAAGAAACAGAAGCAGGAGAGGAGCCAATCCCCCATTTCAAAAGCTAGACAGCTTTGCGGGTCGCGTCCTGAATTGGTGCACCCTTCAAAACAGCTCACCGATGCAGCACCATTGACACCAGTGCCATTGTCAGTCCCATCGGGTCTGATGCAGGTAGACTCTCTGCCCCAGGAGACATGGACATGCCATGCATTCCTGAGACATATAAAGTGTCCTGTGACCTGACTGAGCTAACATCTGTCTGGGAAGCATCACCGAGGGAGTCTCCTCTGGTCCCTTCAGCACTGTGGCTGGTACCAGGATGGCGCAGTCAAGGGGGAAACCTCCCATGTTAAGAAGGTCGCTTTCACCTCAGCACCATTCACCATTCACCTAGGCACTGGTTGGTGAGGGCTCCTGTACAAGGCGGAGTCCTCCCAGTTAGCACCAGTTGAGGAGCCAGGACCAACAATCTCTCCTCCAGTGAGGACTTCTGTTGAAGGTGGAGTCCTCCCGGGTGGCATCGTTCTCTCAGCAGAGATCATTCACTTCAGCAATAGTACTGGGAGTGCTCCTGTATGAGGTGGAGTCCTTCTGGTGACGTCACACCTGTGCAGAGGCTGCCAGTACAGCACGGTACCATTCCTCTGTGGTCCCTGTCGTACCTCGGTGTTTTCGTACCTCGGTACGTAACAATCGGTACCTTCGGTGGTCTGGACTGTCAGTGTCAGCGTCGTCTGGTCAGGGTTGTCCGGGCGTGCTCCTGACAGGACCTCTACTCCATTGTTAAACTTTCGGCTGCGTGCGTAACAATTGGTACTCCCTTTATCTAGAGTGTTAGACCCCATGCACTTGGGTCAACACAAGAGATCTTTGAGAGGCCCCAGAAAGACAGATGCAGGCAAGGTTTGAAATCAATTGAGCAGGTTTATTGTCAAATGCGAAGCTCTACCAGTTGGTAACTGAGATCAGTACAATGTTACACCACTGGGCACTATGGCCCGCGTTGACAAGGTACCAACACCGGGTAGGCCTATTGCCATATAACAGATATTAACAGCAGTTAGTCAAAATTAAGCTACTGTGCACTCTGTAAGTTTAGGCAATGACACCTGCCGTTCAGGCGCCTAGTGCCCCCCCCCCCAAGGTCGGCCGGAGAGCACCCTTTGCAGTGTCCTTTTATAGACAGGTACAAACAACTTACATCATTTCTTTACGTACCAAGTTACCACCCTCTGTTGCCTAGTTACCACCCCTCACCTTACGGAAGGGGGGCTTACTTACTATCCTTCATGCTGTCAATCTTGACCTGGTCCTGAACCTAGGTCGATATGTGCATTAGTTTTTAGGGAGTTTTTGTACCAAGACATTTCTTATTAAGATGTTCCAATACTCCCCTTTGGCTTACAGTCTGTACCCAGTACCTCCCTGTGTCCTTCCATGCTCGACCTAACTTACACAATCACACAATTTATCAATAGGGCCTCTTTCTTGGCTCCTGTTACTGAACCAAAATCTTGCACACTAGATTGCAGGTCTGTTGCTGTTTTCATGTTATAGGCCTCTATTTAGGCCTGCTGACTCGTTACTGACCTCAACTTACTACAGTCCCCACATTCCACATCCATGTAAAGTCAGAACTGGAGGGCCCCTGGTCCAAAAGGCAGCTCTATTCAGCATGGGGACAACCAGACAGGAGGCAGGAACTAGCCTTACAATGGGCTCCTCAGTGGCAGGCCCTGCCTCAGTGGCCTTTCTGGACTCCTTGGGCCTATCACCAGATGCAAGCGGGAGGTTCCAGGTCTGTCTTAGTGGCCTCTGTTAGCAGGAGCACTCCCTCAGTGGCCCAAGGCAGAGACCCACCTTAAGGGTGCAGTTGTCCCAGCAAACCACGTCAGGGTCGTAAATACCTGCTACACAGCCATTTGGGGCACTGGTGGGGTCCTGGTTGGTACTGAGCTCACAGTCAGAACAGACACTGGCTTCCTGTTCTGGGTAGTATCAACAGCACCAAGTTCCAGGAGTGTCTCTGTGCCCAGTGCTGCCCATGTCACAGCACTCCTGTACCAGTAACCAAGGGCATGTGCTCTTGATACCGGTACCGGTCCCAGATATGGAACAGGAAAAAAGGGAGCTGTGGGACTCTTGTCCTTGTCATCTCCAGATGAGGTGGGAGTGGGGGCAGGGATGTCTCTACCCCCTATGGTCAATAAGGCACATCAAGACCTCTTCAGGTGCATGGCCCAGAGTTTGGGTCTGCAAATAGAGGAGGTGGTGGAGGATGCAGATCTTATAGTTGACATGAAAACTCTCTGGCAGACCCCAGTTTCTATCTTTCCAACTGCTAAAGGGGTTGACTGTTGGTACTCTGCCCCATCTATGGGGTACTAGTACTTGTATACACACCTGCAACCTGGCACTCAAATAGTGGATTCAGTAATGCCAAAGTCACCAGGGCCCACACCCAAGTCTAAGGACTCAAAGAGGCTGTACCTGTTGGGGAGGAAAGTTTACTCATTGGGTAGCCTCCAATTAAAGCTGGCTAGCCAACAGGCAGTGTTAGCCCACTACAATTATAATTCATGGGCAACCATGAACAAATTTAAAGAACTCCTCCTATAGGACTTTAAGTACGAGTTTGCAGCCCTCATAGAAGAAGGGAGGGTAATTTCCTGAACCTCCCTTCAGGCAGCTCTTGATGCTGTGGACTCTGAAGTCTGGTCTACATTAATAAGCATAGTTATGAGACAGAATTCTTGGCTTTAGGTGTTGGGAATCCCTCCAGAGGTCCAGAATGTGCTTTAGGACCTTCCTTTTGATGGTTGTGGCTTGTTTGCAGAACAAATAGATTCCAAGTTGCAGTTTTTGAAGGACACAAGGTCTATGTTAAAGTCCTTGGGCCTTCGCATACCTACAGTGCAGTGAAGACATTTCAACCCAACTCTGCCACCTAGATATTATCCTCCCCATCAGAGACAGACACAGAATAGATGGGATAATAGGCAAAGTTGCCATTGCCCCTCAAGTGTTAATAGTAGTGGGAATGAGGGATGCCAATAACCAGACCCAGGGCTTAGGAAGAACTTTTGAAGGTGCACCTGAGGACAATGTACCTTTCTCCCTTTTGGATCCTGTTCCTATGTTTGGTGACCGCTTGCCCATTTTTACCATGCCTGGGCTTGAGACAAGTGGATTCTAGACATGGTAAAGATGGGATATTCTATCCAGCTTCTGGCTTCCCATTCCCCTGCCCCATCCATTTTCAGGAATCCCTCTCACAAACAGGAGGTGCACATACTCCTCAACATAGGGCAGTAGAGGAGGTCTCTCTACCACTCAGGGGCACAGGGTTTTATTCTCATTATTTCCATATCCTGAAAGCCAAGGGCAGGTTACTTCTCATATTAGACCTACGCAGTCTGAACAGATACCTGAAAAAGTTAAAATTCCATATGGTATCTCTGGCCTCAATTATCCTTCCACTGAATCTGGAAGACTGGTGCTGTCTTTGACCTGGAGTACACGTATTTTCATGTGGCCATACTTCTGGCTCACAGAAGGTTCCTTTGTTTTATGGTGGGTGGTTCCCATTATCAGTTCAGGGTGTTACTTTTCTGCCACACCAAGGATCTTTCCAAGTGCTTGGCAGTGGTGATGGCATTCCTATGGTGCAGAGGGATTTACTTCTTCCCTTACTTGGCCAACTGGCTGATCAAGGGGCCATCCAAATTGGTGGTAGGTGTTCATGTGGAAGTCACCATGACCACATCCAGCCAGTTAGGCCTCTTACTAAATGTTCAGAAGTTGATCCTCTCACCCACACAGATCATAGAATTAGTAGGAGCACTTTTGGACTCCTCCAGCCCTGTTTTGAGAACATGTGCAGACTGATTCTGGGTCTCTGGGCCCATCCCGTTACAACGGCCAGGACTTGCTTATGGGTGTTGGGGCACATGGCTTCCTGCACCCATGTCATCGAATCATAGGACTGGAAGAGACCTCAGGAGGTCATCAAATCCAGCCCCCTGCCCAAAGCAGCACCAATCCCAGCTAAATCATCCCACCCAGGGCCTTGTCAAACTGGATTTGAAAACCTCTAGGGATGGAGATTCCACCATCTCCCTAGGTAACCCATTCCAGTGCTTCACCACCATCCTGGTGAAATAGTATTTCATAATATCCAATCTAGACATCCCCCACTGTAATTTGAGACCATTGCTCCTTGTTCTGCCATCCATCACTACTGTAAACAGCCTCTCTCCATATACTTTGGAACATCCCTTCAAGAAGCTGAAGGCTGCTGTCAAATTCCCCTTCACTCTTCTCTTCTGCACACAAAGTAAGCCCAAATTCCTCAGCCTCTCCTCATCGGTCAAGTGCTCCAGTCCCCTAATCATTTTGGTTGCCCTCCACTGGACCCTCTCCAGTGCATCCACATCCTTCCTGTAGTGGGGGGCCCCGAATTGGATGCAATATTCCAGATGTAGCCTCACTAGTGCCGAATAAAGGGGAATAATCACTTCTGTAGATCTGCTGGCAATGCTCCTCCTAATGCGCCCCAATATGCCATTAGCCTTCTTGGCTACAAGGTCACACTGTTGACTCATATCCAGCTTCTCATCCACTATAATCCCCAGATCCTTTTCTGCTGTACTCCTACCTAGCCAGTCGGTCTCCAGCATGTAACAATGCTTCGGATTCTTCCGTCCCAAGTGCAGGACTCTACACTTGTCCTTGTTGAGCCTCATCAGACTTCTTTTGGCCCAATCCTCTAATCTCTCTAGGTCACTCTGGATCCTATCTCTGCCCTCCAGCTTATCTACCTCTCCCCTTAGCTTAGTGTCATCTGCAAACTTGCTGAGGGTGCAATCCATCCCCTCATCCAGGTCATTAATGAAGATATTGAATAAAACTGGCCCTAAAACCGATCCTTGGGGCACTCCACTTGAAACCAACTGCCAACCAGACATAGAGCCATTGATCACTACCCTTTGTGCCCAACAATCTAGCTAGCTTTCTATCCACCTTCCAGTCCATTTATCCAATCCATATTTACTTAACTTGCTGGCAAGAATATTGTGGAAGACGTTATCAAAAGCTTCACTAAAGTCAAGGTATATCACATCCACTGACTTTCCCATGTCCACAGAGCCAGTTACCTCTTCATAGTAGCTAATCAGATTGGTCAGGCATGACTTGCCCTTCGTGAATCCATGTTGACTATTCCTGATCACATTCCCCTCTTCCAAGTGCTTTAATATGGATTCCTTGAGGATCCCCTCCATGCTTTTTCTGGGGACTGAGATAAGGCTGACTTGTCTGTAATTCCCTAGATTGCCCTCCTTCCCTTTTTTAAAGAGAACACTACATTTTCTTTTTTCCAATCACCTGGGATCTCTCCTTTTCTGCACAAGTTGTCAAAGATAATGGCCAAAGGCTCTGCAGAGACATTTGCCAACTCTCTCCATATTCTTGGATGCGTTAAATCCAGACCCATGGATTTGTGTATGTCTAGTTTTTCTAAATAGTTCTTAACCTGTTTTTTCTCCACCAAGGGCTGCCCACCTCCTTGCCCTATTGCATTGTAATGTGCAGTAGTCTGGGAATGGACCTTGTCTGTGAAGACAGAGGCAAAAAAATCATTGAGTACTTCAGTTTTTCACACATCATCTGTCACTAGGTTACCTCCCTCATCTAGTAAGGGCCCCACACCCTCTCTGATTCCCCTCTTATTGCTAACATGCCTGTAGAAACATGCCTTTCTTGTTACCCTTCACATCCCTTGCTAGCTGCAATTCCAGTTGTGCTTTTGCCTTCCTGATTACTCCCCTGCATTCTCAAGAATTATATATTTATACTCCTTCCTAGTCATCTGTCCAAGTTTCCACTTCTTAGAAGCTTTCTTTTTGTGTTTAAGCTCACCAAGGGTACGTCTACACTACAACTTTAATTCGAACTAACTTAGTTCGAATTAGTTAATTCGAACTAAGCTAATTCGAACTAACGCATCTAGAACTAATAACTAGTTCGAATTAGCATTTTGCTAATTCGAACTAGCGCGTCCACATTAAATGGACCCTGAAGCGGGGTTAAGGATGGCCGGAAGCAGTGCCGGCAGGGCATTAGAGGAGGAATTAGAGCGTGAAGATGCTGTCTCAGGCTAGCCGAGGACTGTGCTTAAAGGGTCCCGACCCCTACCCCAGACAGACGGTTCTCAGGGGTGCCCCGCTTGAAAAGCAGTCCTGGCTTGGAGTGCCCTGAGTGCCCATACTGGGCACATCACAGCACTCGGCCATCAGCCCGGCTGCACTTGCTGCAGGCTGCCATCTGGGGAGAGAGGGCAATTGGGGGGCTGCAGGAGAGCTTCCACCCCCAGAAGTCCGCAGAGCCAGCCAAGTCCTCCCCATCGGGGGCTCGTGCCCCATTCCTCCCTCACCTCCTTCCACTTACCCTTCCCTAGTGCCTCTTCTTGATGTACAAAATAAAGATAACGTGTCTTCCAAAATGGAATCTGTCTTTATTGAACAAAACTGGGGGAGACTGGGAAAAGGAGGTGGGAGAGGGGAAGAGAGAGACTGGGAGAGGGGAGGGCAACTAAAATGATCAGGGGTTGGGAACAGGTCCCATATGAAGAGAGGCTAAAGAGACTGGGACTTTTCAGCTTAGAAAAGAGGAGACGGAGGGGGGACAGGATAGAGGTCTCTAAAAGCAGGAGTTGGGTGGAGAGGGTGCATACAGAAAAGTTCTTCTAGTTCCCATAAAGAAGGACTAGAGGACACCAAAGGAAAGGAATGGGTAGCAGGCTTCAAACTAGTAACAGGGTATGTCTACACTACCCCGCTAGTACGAACTAGCGGGGTAATGTATGCATACCGAACGTGCAAATGAAGCCCGGGATTTGAATTTCCCGGGCTTTATTTGCATAAGCCGGCCGGCGCCATTTTTAAATGCCGGCTTGTTCGAACCCCGTGCCGCGCGGCTACACGTGGCACGGGCTAGATAGTTCGGACTAGCAAGCTATTGCAAACTATCTGTACGCCTCGTGGAACAAGCCGGCATTTAAAAATGGCGCCGGCCAGCTTATGCAAATAAAGCCCGGGAAATTCAAATCCCGGGCTTCATTTGCACGTTCGGTATGCATACATTACCCCGCTAGTTCGCACTAGCGGGGTAGTGTAGACATACCCTCAGAAAGTTGTTCTTCACAAAGCAAAGAGTCAACCTGTGGAACTCCTTGCTGCAGGAGGCTGTGAAGGCTACAACTAGAACAGAGTTGAAAGCGAAGTGAGATCAAGTCATGGAGGTTGGGTCCATGGAGTGGTATTAGTCAGGGGGTAGGAGTGGTGTCCCTGCCCAAGGTTTGTGGCAGGCTGGAGAGGGATGGCATGAGACAAATGGCTTGGTCACTGTCTTCGGTCCATCCCCTCCAGAGTCCCTAGGGTTGGCCACTGTCGGCAGACAGGCTACTGGGCTAGATGGACCTTTGATCTGACCCAGTACGGCCATTGTAAGCTCAGGGCTCAGGGTCGGGGGTCTCAGTGGACCCCCTTGATTCTCTTGCACACCTGCTCCTGGGTGGCCAGGCTGGCAGCTCTCCTGCCCTAGACGGCCAATTTCCTGCCCTAGACGGCCACTCTCCACGATGTCCGCATTAGACCAGGCAGGTGCCCGCCTCTTGCGGTCCCGGGCAAGCTCCCGGGAGCCGCCAGCCTGGTCCAGGGAACAGGGGGAGGGCTGGGGGGCATCGGGTGGCTGGCTCAAGCCGTGCCAGGTGCAGGGTCTGCTAGCTGGGTGCTGGCAGGCTTGCACCTGGCACGGGCATCGTAGCCAGCCCGTGCTCCTTTAAGGGGTCCGGGGCCGGGATGGGGGCAATAGAATTTCCCTGGTGTTGGCCAGAGTGGCCACCAGGGAAACCTGGGGAGGGCTAGCCTCCCACTAGTTCGAATTAAGGGGCTACACACCCCTTAATTCGAACTAGTAAGTTCGAACTAGGCTTAGTCCTCTTACAATGATGTTTACCTAGTTCGAACTAAGTGCTCCGTTAGTTCGAATTAACTTTGTAGTGTAGACATACCCGATGTGATTAGCTGGCATGTACAAGCCAATTCGGCACTATCTGGACAGAATGCTCACCATCTCACCTTTGGTGATAGACATTCTTCAGTGGTGGCTGGAGCCTCTGAACATGTGCCAGGGGGTTCCATTTTACTCTCTTTGGCCCATCCTGATTTTAGTAGCATTCCCCCCTTCCCCTCAATTCACAGGGCACCGACCAAGTTTTTTGCTGACAGTGAGGACCTCATTTTGATAGCACTGGCCTGGACCAGGCAAGATTAGTAGCGCCTCTCATCCTCCTCCCTTTGTTCCTAGACTTGCTGTCCCAGAACCACAGCACATTGCTATACCCCCTGATTGCCTGGAGGCCCCATGGTTGAGCACATTGGAGCAGCTGTGCTTGAAAGGAGTGAGGGCAATGTTGATGGGTAGTAGGAAGCTTTCTACATGGGACATGTATGCTTCCAAGTGGAAAAGGTTTGTTTTGTGGGCCACACAAAACAGAGTATCCAACCATTGCAGGCTTCGGTTCCCCTTATTCTAGAGTACCTTGTAGGTTTGAAACAACAAGGGTTGGCCATTTCCTCCTTTAGGGTACATCTGCCTGCAATATTGGCATTCTACCCGGGATTTATGGACCGCTTGGTTAGCTGGTTCCTTAAGGGGTTGGACAGACTATATGCACACATGAGGGACCCTGTGCCCCAATGGAATCAAAGTTAATAGCATCTCCTTTTGAACCGTTAGCTACTTGCTCTTTATTGTATTTGTCGATAAAAGTTGTATTTTTGGTGACCGTTACTTTGGCCTGACGAGTTTCTGAACTAAAAGCATTAATGTTGGAACCACCCTATGCTATTTTCTTTAAAGATAAGGTTCAGTTGAGACCCCATCTTTCATTCCTTCCGAAAGTGGTTTCCTATTTTCATGTGTCATAAGACATTTTTCTAATAGTATGTGTCACCCTAAGCCTCACCTTACCCCTCACTCCCTGGGACAGGTCCCTACATTCCCTGGATGTCAGGCATGCCTTAGCTTTTTACCTTGAATGTACTAAGCCATTCAGGAAGTCTAATCAACTGTTTGTTATAGTAGCAGAAAGGACGAAAGGGCTTCTGATCATTGTCCAGAGGCTATCCCTCTGGATCACGAGGTATATTCATACTTGTTACAGCTTAGAGAAAGGGCCAGCCACTCAGCTGTGAGCCCGAGCACAGGCCTTGTCAATGGCTTTTCTTGTGCATGCCCCGTCCAAAACATTTGTTGAATGGCCCGTGGTATTTGGTACACACATTTACATCCCACTATGCCATCCAACAGCAGGCTAAGGAGGGTGCTGCATTTGGAAAGGCAGTGTGGCAGTCTGCAGACCAGTGATCTCCGACTCCTCCACCAGGTAGCTGCTTGGAATCACCTAACTTGGAATGCACATGAGCAATCACTCAAAGAAGCAAAGACGATTACCTTTCATAACTGGTGTTCTTCGAGATGTGTTGCTCATGTCCATCCCAAAATCCTCCCACCTCCCCTCTGTTCTGTCAAGAAGGAATTGAGGTAGGGGGCGGTCAGCAGGGAGCTATATACCTGGCTATACTGGCACCACTCTAGGGATATCCCCTGCTGACCTACAGTATCCTGCTAGGGATATCCTGCTAGGGTAAAATCTTCCCATCAACTGTGCATGTGGCACACACACACAGCTCACTTGGAATGGACATGAGCAACACATCTCAAAGAACACCAATTACAAAAGGTAATAATCTTTTACCGATGGACTGGGTTATCACTAGAAAATGATCCCAGTAAGAAAATCATACAGTTACAAAGGCCTGTGGATTTTGCAGAACATAACAGATTGCAATTAAATTATTTCACTCCTGAGGAAAGACTTCTATTATTCACTTATGCCTATAGCACATATGAATAATTCAGCTTTTCTTCATTTGTGTTAATCACACTGTTTCTCAAGTAGCTTTCCTTTACTAGATGCCTATTACTAGGTCAGAATAAGTTTCTGAAACAACCAGGCTACGTCTACACTGGCCCCTTTTCCGGAAGGGGCATGTAAATTTCACTAGTCGTCGTAGGGAAATCCGCGGGGGATTTAAATATCCCCCGCGGAATTTAAATAAAAATGTCCGCCGCTTTTTTCCGGCTTTTAAAAAAGCCGGAAAAGAGCGTCTAGACTGGCCCCGATCCTCCGGAAAAAGTGCCCTTTTCCGGAGGCTCTTATTCTTACTTTGATGACTTAGAATGTTGTTGATGACCTTGGCTACTTGAATGAGAACAACCCAGACTGTGGATTTTCCCACCACCAACTGGTTCCCGATTGAGCGGTAGCTGTCTGGTGTGACAAGCTTCCAGAAGGCAATAGTCATGCGCTTCTACAGTCAGAGTGGGTCTCATGTGGGTATCCTGACATCTCAGGGCAGGGGCGAGCCATTCACAGAGCTCCAGGAATTTGGCCTTGCACATGCGGAAGTTCTACTAGGGTAAAATATTCCCAGAAACTGTACACGTGGCACACACACACAGCTAACTTGGAATGGACATGAGCAACACATCTCAAAGAACACCAATTACAAGAGGTAATAATCTTTTACTGATGGACTGGGTTATCACTAGAAAATGATCCCAGTATGAAAATCATACTGCTGATTGTCCCATCCCTGCTTTCCTCATAGTGTAAACAAGCCCTGAAGATGAATGTGCCAGTGACCCCATCTTTGAAATGGTTACAATACCTGCTTTGGTGAATAATCAGTTGTTCAGTTTTTTGGAGGACTATTTATTTAATGATATAAAGTGTAGCTCAGGGCATGTGAGGGTGGCAGACTCTAATCGTTAATGAATAAAGAAATTAACCAGAGGCATAAAAGTTCACATTCAGTAAACATTTGGACAAACATGTCTTCACGTACATCAGCATTGTGAAGAGCAAATAAAAAAGGTGCTGCAAACATGATTCAGCAAAATTCTATGTACAAGTCATCTTAAAATTCACAAAAAATTCTCATCATTTGGCTAGCTCCTGCAATACTGAGTGGTGTTAGGGTTCCTTCCCGATTCATCCCATTGACAGCTTCTGAACTCTAAGATAGCTTACAGTATTTATTTATTTTTATTATGGGGCAAATGATTATAGTATCTAGGCAAGTATTAATGGTATTTATGTAACATGACTCAACATACGTTACCTAAGCTGCGTTCTGAGGGGTTTGTTTTTTATGCTGGTAGTACATAATCTTGTTAAATACAGTATTGTAATTAGTATAGATAGGAACAAGCATCACTTAACATGGTGCTAACTGGTCACAGGTAGTCCTTACTGGGGCAAGGATTTATGCACAACCAGATGAGACCAGGTTTAATGGATTTGTCCTGGTTTAATGTCATGTTAGTTATTAATACAATTCCCTTAGATTCTGCTAGACCACAACCTAAGTTTCTAGTGAAGGCAAGCCCCTTCTCTGTAAAATATTATTTTGTGAGTTGATTCTTAACTGTGCTAATTCTCCCACTGCATTCTTGTGGTCTCCAAAGAGCTTCATAAATAGAAAAGGAGGGAGGGAGGGAATGGAGTGGAGCATAGCTTTATCACACCAAATTATTGTTTAGTTAAAACCAAACCCAAACAAACAAACAACCAAAAAGACTGTGGAGCTTATGTAAAAACTATCGTTTTTGAGGCCCCAAAAGAGAACTTTTAAGGGATGTAGAATTTGGGTATTTTTAGGGATTGCCCAGTTACCTAAGAATGGAAGAGAGGACACTGCAGTATAGTTTCTTTTTTGACCTTATATCAGAGGGGTAGCCGTGTTAGTCTGAATCTGCAAAAGCGACGAGGAGTCCTGTGGCACCTTATAGACTAACTGAAGTGTAGGAGCATAAGCTTTTGTGGGCAAAGACCCACTTCGTCAGATGCATGTAGTGGAAATTTCCAGAGGCAGGTATAAATATGCAGGCCAGGATCAGGCTGGAGAAGATGAGGTGGATCCAATCAAGGAGGATGAGGCCCACTTCAGGCAGCTGATCTGGAGGTGTGAATTCCAAGAGAGCAGAAGCTGCTTTTGTAGTTAGCGAGCCATTCACAGTCTGAGAACATGACCTATGAAGGAAGGCTGAAAGAATTGGGTTTGTTTAGTTTAGAAAAGAGAAGACTGAGGGAGGACATGATAGCCATTTTCAGGTATCTAAAAGGCTGCCATAAGGGCGAAATCTTGTTCATCTTGGCCTCTGAGGATAGAACAAGAAGCAATGGGCTTAAATTGCAGCAAGGGAGGTTTAGGTTGGACATTAGAAAA
The DNA here is from genome assembly GCF_052426305.1 of Pelodiscus sinensis. NCBI lineage: Eukaryota > Metazoa > Chordata > Testudines > Trionychidae > Pelodiscus > Pelodiscus sinensis. The sequence goes on from NC_143052.1 coordinate 223,027,026, forward strand.
AAGTTCCTAACTGCCAGAGTAGTCAAACACTGAAATAAGTTGCCTAGGGAGGTTGTAGAATCCCCATCTCTGGAGATATTTAAGAGTAGGTTAGATAAATGTCAGAGATGGTCTAGACAGTATTTGGTACTGCCACGAGGGCAGGGGACTGGACTCAATGACCTCTCAAGGTCCCTTCCAGTCCTAGTATTCCATGATTCTATGATTAATATTCTAAAAATATATTGATGAAATAAATCAAGCTTCATTTCTTGTCGATAAGAAGGCCACTAAATGGAATATCAGGTTTGTTCTCAGAAATACTTAATCTTTCCTGATAAGCAAGTGTTATAAACTCTGTACGTATCGATTTTTGAATGAAGATAATCTGGGGTTTGTCAGAAATCGATATAAATTATGTGTAACAGAGATACACAAGAAGATCTCCAACTTCTTATCTGATGGAAACTTTGGCAAATTGCCACTAACATTTCTGTTACCAACCACTGCACTCAAAGAATCCTGATGAGGAATGCTCGGCATTACTTTACACTGTTTTAGATATGCCTAACTAGCAATGAATTTAGAATTCAGAGCATAGTGCATAGATGTTGGATAGCTACCAATTTATGGCTACATGATTCCAAGTAGACACTGCCTATCCATGAACAGAGTGAAACTGAGTTAGAATTTTCCCAAGCAAAGCTCTTAGATCATATGTACCTAAGAAAGGTATAATACTTCACTAAGGCTACGTCTACACTGCATCCCTCTTGAGCAAAAGCCTATGCAAATGAATCACAGATTAGCATATTGCCACACTGCATTTGCATAATTAATTAGGGGCCGTTTTTCCGCAAGAGGCTTTTGTGCAAAAAGGAGCTATCTACACAGCTCCATTTTGCGCAAAAACCTCCTTTTACGCAAGAGCCATTCTTCCTCATTTTTCAAGAACAGCTCTTGCACAAGAGGGTGTTTTTGTGCAAAAAGGAGACGTCTACACAGCTCCTTTTTGCAGAAAAGCCTCTTGCACAAAAATGGCCCCTAATTAATTATGCAAATGAAGTGCAGCAATATGCTAATCCACACTTAATTTGAATAGGCTTTTGCACAAGAAGGATGCAGTATAGACGTAGCCAAAAAATGCATCTACACCACACCATTATTTTTGAGGTAACTAGAGTTATTTTGAAAAATCTATGCAAGCTTCTACACAGCCATTCCATTATTTCAAAATAATTTTAAAATAACAGATGGCTTACTCCAAAATCTTTAAACCTCATTCTACAAGAAATAACACCTATTCCAAAATAGCTACAGGCAGTCCCCGGGTTACATGGATCTGACTTACATCGGATCCCTACTTACAAACGGGGTGAGGCAACCCCGCACTAGCTGCTTCCCCCCAGCAGACCAGGGAGACGCAGAGCGGCTTTTCTCAGCAGACACCTCAGCTTGAGAATAAAGGACTGAGGGAAGTGAGGTGTGGGAGAATAAAACTGAGCTCTGGAGAAATGTTTGGCTAGAGTTTCCCCTACAATATGTACCAGTTCCGACTTACATACAAATTCAACTTAAGAACAAACCTACAGTCCCTATCTTGTACGTAACCCGGGGACTGCCTGTATTTCGAAATAAGGTGTGTGTAGACACTCCACTGCTGCTATTTCGAAATAGCCCCTCACCAGGGCCATTCTAAGTTATTCCTTCCCGGTGCCGCCTGGGGTTCTAAAGCAAGATAGTACATCTACATTAGTGAAGCCTGCCTTGGACTAATTTTGAGGCTTCCCTGCAGTATAGATGTGCTATTTCAGGATAACTATTCCAGAATAGCTTATTTCGAAGTAAGTGTGCAGTGTAGACACACCCAGACTGAGCTCTTCTGCACACACAGTGAAAATCCAGGTTGTATTGTTCTTTAGAATGATGCAGCCTGATCTTTTAAGTGACTGTATCTACTCTGTAAGCCAACAGTGTGGTGAGGCGCTAAGGCTGTGGCCTTAACTTGCTACTAATCACTTTGAAATGATGTGTGCCCAAGAGCAGCAGTCTCTCCATTTACAATAAGCAAAGGGACTGCAATTGTCCTTGTCCATTGCTCAGGGCCAGTAAAAAAATCTTTTTCCTGTGTCCTTACTAGGATATTCCTACTTCTGTCAATCAATGAAAGCATTATCTTCTCAGCTTTTAACTATGCAACAAAATGGTGGTGGCCAAATTTTCAAATGTCACTGCCTAAGGGCCCAGACCTGTTCTCACTGAAGTAACTGGGTGCTATGCCAAATTAAATGACTTACCCCAAGTTACACCAGAAAAACTCAAACAAACAAACAAACAAACAAACAAACATAAAAACATTGCCAGAAGCAGGAATAAACCTCTGATCGCTTCAATTCTACAGCAACTTTTACTTGATGTGGTTCAGTTGTATTTAGTGCTTTCTCTTTCATACGTGCACATACTCTTTATAATCTGAATAAGAAAATTCTAACCATTTCCAAGAACCACTGTTTTCCTAACTTTTATTTAAACAAGAAACATAAAATTGGACTTTTCAATGGCAGAGTTATGAGTGAATTGTGCAAGGGCAGTCAAAGTTCCAAGTGTTCTAATTTTCCATCTAAGCATATATGTGCATCAAAGACTTAACTGTGAACCAGTGAGTAAACATTAAAGACTAGATGAAACTGATCTTCAAATTCCACTTTTTAACCAAGTGCCATGGCAGTAGCAGACAGCAAACTCAACAGAAACCATGATTTTGTCCTAACTGCAATATGTTAATCCAAAATATTCTAAGAAGTAAAACCAGGCTGTTTAATCAAAGGAATTGTTGAGGAGACTGCTGAGAAGACAAGCATTAGAATGGGGCCCCAAAAGCATGACACTATGTGTAGCCCCTGATTTTAGTAAATCACTGGAGCCAATTTGGAAAGTAGAACTATGACTTAAGCACTGTGCACTTTCTCCAGAGTCCCTGATGAAGGGGAACAGCCAGCAATGTTCCCGTATAAATCAGATTGGGAGGAGGAGCTTCCATTCCCCTCCCCACATGTTTTGAGTTAACAAACATATTTACATCAATTCAATCAGCCATTAAATTCACCTAGAGTCGGGTATAAATCAACCACCACTAAGCACTCCCAGCAAAGTTATAAGAGCACTTAAGTCAGTCACTCATGTATGGCATACTGGGTCACAACCTCAAATTGAAAGTCCTACTCTTGTCCCCCCGGAAATGTGCATTTTGTACTGCTCTGTCCCTTTCTGAACATCTCAAAGTCCATCATTTCATCAAAGAAAAAATGATAATGTGATGGTTGTGTTGACACAAATGGAATTTCCCATACTGAAACACGGTGGTTAAGGAAAAACAATGAGTTTGTTAATTACAGAAAGATAGATATTAAGTGGTTACAAGTAGTGATAATGAAATGGTCAAGTTTGGCTACAAAAAGAAAACAAGAGTAAAACATAAGCCAGTACCTAATTTCATAAGCTAAGGGAACTTAAAAGCAAAAGGTTTTGTCTCACTGGGCTCTAAGGCCTAGACTACACTGGAGGGGAAGGTTGACCTAAAATATGCAACTTCAGCTACATTGATTGCGTAGCTGGAGCTGATGTACCTTAAATTCCCATCCATGCTGCAGGAGGCTGATGGGAGTACACACTCCCATCAGTTTCTCTTCCTCTTATCAGATACCAGTGGGGGAGCGTTTGATATAGTGGTCTACTGTAGACCCACTAAATTGAATCCTAGAAGATCAGCCTCAGGAGGGTCGATCTTCTCTGCAGTGTAGGCATGTCCTAAGGGATTAATAGAGCCCTAGGGAGATGATACAAGAGGTAACCAATCACAACAGGGCTTGCAGGAGCAGCCTTATTAAAGAAAGCTTCAGGGCAGAGCAGAGTTCAGTAGCTACCTGGAGACTGAGGAGGAAAGATTAGGAGGAAGATCACCAGCCCCCTTGGTAGAGCAGTGGAATGGAATGCTGTAAATGAAAGCTAAAAAATGCTTCCAGGTTGGCTGTAGGAATTTGCAGAAAAAGGCTCTGAGTCAAGGGTGAAGAGGATGCTAGGGACTATGGGGAAGTGGCCCAGAGATAGGTTCTGAGAGGTTTGAGGGGATGCAGTATGTGGCTGCCTCTACAATGTCCCTAGGCTGGAACACAGCGTAGTGGGTAGGTCTGCACTTCTATCTTCCCACTGAGGAAGTAGCCAGACAATTGGCTGCAGTAGCCACTGAGGGAAGCGGCTGGTCTATGGATTGCAATAATGAGTCCTGGAGTGGGGAGAGCACAGAACATGTCACAGCCACAGGGCTGTGTCCTTTTGGGTATACCATGGTCCTTGGAGTGAGGTGGGTCCTGGAGAAGTAGTTTCAAGACATCACTAGAAGAGGGTACATGGGGAAACAGAGTTAATCTCTGGGACAGTCAGCAGGAGTTGCTGCAGTGGTGAGTGAACCCTGTCATAGGCAAACAATAGAGCTATGTCTACACTGTAGGCTTTTTGCGCAAGAATGCCTGTTCTTGAGCAAAAATTGAGGAGCGTCTACACTGCACGCGTATTCTTGTGCAAGTAAATTTACAGTAAAACATCAGAAAAAAGGGCTTGTTGCACAAGAGTTACCCTATTTTCCGGCGTATAAGGCGACTGGGCGTATAAGACGACCCCCTAATTTTCCAGTTAAAACATAGGTTTTGGCCTATACTCGCCGTATAAGACAACCCCCCCTTCCGAGGCAACACCATTTAATAACACCAGCCTGCTGGATGTGCCCTAATACAGTACTGTAGCTTCGGCTACATACAGAACGTCCCTGTGCTGATACTGTATGTACCGCGCTGAGCCAATCCCGGCAAGCGGTGTATTCTATTAATGCATACAAAGCCTGCTCGGATTGGCAAAGCTTGTAATAGCCTGCCTCTCTGACTCAGACAATCCGAGCAGGCTTTGTATGCATTAATAGATGACACCGCTTGCCGTGATTGGCTCAGCGCGGTACATACAGTATCAGCACAGGGACGTTCTGTATGTAGCTGAAGCTACAATATGTTTATACCCGGCGTATAAGACGACCCCCGATTTTTGGGGGATGTTTTTTAGTATAAAAAGTCATCTTATACGCTGGAAAATACGGTATTTCTCTCCCCACGAGGAATAAGCCTTCTTGCTCAAGAGCTCTTGCACAGAAGGCAGTGTGGACAGGCAACAGGGGTTTCTTGGGCAAAAAACCCCTATGGTTAAAATGGCCATCAGAACTTTCTTGCGCAAGAGAGTGTCCACACTGCTATGGATGCTCTTGCACAAAAGCACATGGCAGTGTGGACATGCTCTTGCGCAAGACCTTTTGCGCAAGAACTCTTACGCAAAACAGCTCTTGTGCAAGAAGTCTGAAGTGTAGATGTAGCCAAGGAATAGGTAAGAGCTGACTGCAATAAGTATTAGGGAAGTTAGTACTGGGATATAAAAAAATTATGAAAATGAAAGATATTAATAGGATCAGGGAAATTTGCAAGAACAACCTAGAGTGCCTTATCAACAATAACAATGTTGCACTGTGGATCTTGGAGGAAAAGAGAGAATGAAACAGGTTTAGTATAGTGAATGGAAATTACAGCTAGTGTGGAATATGGTTTTATGCCACCCCTTTAGACATCAGCACTTCTGAGACTGTCTTGTCAACCAATAAGTCCGAAACAAAGTATGAAGAATGACATCATAAGCCCATCTTTAAAGAGAGACACTTCTAGAATGAACAATCAGGCTCACAGCACCAAACAGTTCAGGAGTATAAACAGTAAAAATACCTGATTTAGCCGTGGAACATCTCTATTCAGAATATTCTATTTTTGACTGTTTAACCCATACGTGCTTCAAACTCTCAGACAAATTTCACTGAAAGCCACTAGTGAAAATGTATTTAAATGCAGAAATAGAATGTCAAATTTCAAGTATTCTCAAAGTTCATTAACTCTTGGAATTATTTAATCAGGGCAGAAAACTACTGCGAACTTATAAAGCAAGTTAAAAATACACTGCCATTACTTCCTCCTACTCAACCTATACACAAATTAGTGAGGGAGTTTCAAAGAGCAACTTGTCTTCCCTGGAACCGTGACCCCCCCCAAAATACTTCAGATAAATCTTGTCAACTACACTTCAAATAAAAATGAGTCAGATATTATTCATGGACTTCTGCCAGCTACCTATTAAACAAACTGAACGTCAGGTCATCTGCTACATTCCTTCTGAAAATTTATCACAAGTGAAGAGTATTCGGGAACTTTGTTACATGGAGAAAATAAAAGGCTTTATATTCTTGCATCTCCACTAGAGCTGTCAAAAAACAAAAACAAAACAAAACAATAACCCACAAAGTGTTTATGAATAGGCTATTGGAACATTAAGGGATATGCAGAACACGCATTGCAGAAACTGTATCAGGATATGCACATAACATTCATAAATCATAGAACCTGTTTGGATTTACTGTAGATATATGAGAAGCAAAACTTCATAATATTTTTAAAGTGCTATGCAAGACTTAAGTGTACAACAAATAAAACTTAGGCTTGCCGTTCTTTTACCAGACTACTAAGAATATCTCTTATGGCTTCATTGGCATTTTGTCAAGCTTCCTGGTGAACAGTTGTAAGATACATATAATTCCAAATGTTAACTGAAACTCAATTTTAGCAATGGATGAGCTATTTGAGTAACAAGTTTTACAGAGGGAGTAATTACTTTTAATAAATTATTATAGATCTGCATTTCAGGCCAGTTTTACTGGATTAACAGAAAACTTAAATGATCTTTGTATGTCAGCAAGTGTGCAATAGCCAAGACAGATGCTGTTTCTGACCTCTATTTATTGAAATCTGACAGCTAGTTTAGATACCATCTGCCACCGTTTTGGGATGCTCACCTAGGAGAGCTAAGTTGCTGCTACATCATTATGCCAGGTGCTGCCATTTATCAGGTACGGTGCCTTTGGTTCAGCAAATGGAATCTGAGCTTGAATGCAATGGAGATTTTGCTATAGTAACAACTTGAGAGTCCTTATCTAACTAGTTTATAGGCTATAGAAATGTAAGTGAAATATTTCAGAAGTGAAAATGACTCAAGTTTCAAGGTCAAAAAAAGCGGCGAGGAGTCCTGTGGCACCTTATAGACTAACTGAAGTGTAGGAGCATAAGCTTTCGTGGGCAAAGACCCACTTCGTCAGATGCATGTAGTGGAAATTTCCAGAGGCAGGAATAAATATGCAGGCCAGGATCAGGCTGGAGATGACGAGGTGGATCCAATCAAGGAGGATGAGGCCCACTTCTAGCAGCTGATCTGGAGGTGTGAATTCTAAGAGAGCAGAAGCTGCTTTTGTAGTTAGCGAGCCATTCACAGACTGTGCAGAGTAGAGCAGAAGAATGACTTCTCGTGTCTTGCTCACAACACACCTGTTAATGCATCCTAGAATCATGGTTGGTTTTTTTGCAACAGCATCACACTGCTGACTCATATTCAGTTTCTGGTTCACTAGATCTCTTTCTGCAGTACTCCTTCCTAGACAGTCGCTTCCCATTCTGTATGTGTGAAACTGATTGTTCCTTCTTAAGTGGAGCACTTTGCATTTGTCTTTATTAAACTTCATCCTGTTTACCTCAGACCATTTTTCCAATTTGTCCAGATCATTTTGAATTATGACCCTATCCCTCCTTAGCAGTCGCAACTCCTCCCAGCTTGGTATCATCTGCAAACTTAATAAGCATACTTTCTATGCCAATATCTAAATCGTTGATGAAGATATTGAACAGAGCCAATCCGAAAACAGACCCCTGTGGAACCCCACTAGTTATACCTTTCCCGAAGGATTGTGAACCATTAATAACTACTCTCTGAGTACGGTTATCCAGCCAGTTATGCATCCACCTTATAGTAGCCCCATCTAAGTTGTATTTGCCTAGTTTATTGATAAGAATATCACGCAAGACCGTATCAAACATCTTACTAAAGTCTAGGTATACCACATCCACCACTTCTCTCTTATCCACAAGACTCGTTATCCTAGCAAAGAAAGCTATCAGATTGGTTTGACACGATTTATTCTTTACAAATCCATGCTGGCTATTCCCTATCACCTTGCCACCTTCCAAGTGTTTACATATCATTTCCTTAATTACTTGCTCTATTATCTTCCCTGGCACAGAAGTTAAACTAACTGGTCTGTAGCTTCTTGGGTTGTTCTTATTTCCCTTTTTATAAATGGGCACTATATTTGCCCTTTTCCAATCTTCTGGAATCTCTCCTGTCTCCCATGATTTTCCAAAGATGTTAGCTAGAGGTTCAGATACCTCCTTTATCGGCTCCTTGAGTATTCTAGGATGCATTTCATCAGGCCCTGGTGACTTGCAGGCATCTAACTTTTCAAGGTGATTTTTAACTTGTTCTTTTTTCATTTTATCTTCTAAACCTCCCCCCTTCTCACTAGCATTCACTATATTAGGCATTCCTTCAGACTTCTCGGTGAAGACTGAAACAAATAAGTCATTAAGCATCTCTGCCATTTCCAAGTTTCCTGTTACTGTTTCTCCCTCCTCACTGACCAGTGGGCCTACCCTGTCCTTGGTCTTCCTCTTGCTTCTAATGTATTTATAAAAAGTCTTCTTGTTTACCTTTATTCTGCAGCTAGTTTGAGCTCATTTTGTGCCTTTGCCTTTCTAATCTTGCCCCTGCATTCCTGTGTCGTTTGCCTATATTCATCCTTTGTAATTTGTCCTACTTTCCATTTTTTATAGGACTCCTTTTTATTTTTAGTTCATTCAAGATCTCATGGTTAAGCCAAGGCGGTCTTTTGCCATATTTTCTATCTTTCTGATGCAGCGGAATAGCTTGCTTTTGGGCCCTTAACAATGTCTCTTTGAAGAACTGCCAACTCTCCTCAGTTGCTTTTCCTTTCAGTCTTGATTCCCATGGGAACTTACCTATCAGCTCTCTGAGCTTACCAAAATCCGCCTTCCCAAAATCCATTATCTCTATTTTGCTGTTCTCCCTTCTACCCTTCCTTAGAATTGTGAACTTTATGATTTCATAATCACTTTCACCCAAGCTGCCTTCCACTTTCAAATTCTCAACCAGTTCCTCCCTATTTGTTAGGATCAAATCTAGAACTGCTTCCCCCCGGTAGCTTTTTCAACCTTCTGAAATAAAAAGTTGTCTCCAATGCAGTCCAAGAACTTATTGGATAGTGTGTGCCCCACTGTGTTATTTTCCCAACATATATCTGGATAGTTGAAGTCCCCCATCACCACCAAATCTTGGGCTTTGGATGATATTGTTAGTTGTTTAAAAAAAGCCTCATCCACGTCTTCCACCTGGGTAGGTGGCCTGTCGTAGTCTCCTAGCATGACATCTCCCTTATTTTTAACCCCTTTTAGCCTCACCCAGAGAGTCTCAACACTTCCGTCTCCTATGTCCATCTCTACCTCACTCCAAGTGTGTTCATTTTTTATTTATAGGGCAACACCTCCTCCCTTTTTCCCTGTCTATCCTTCCTGAGCAAGCTGTACCCTTCTATACAAACATTCCAATCGTGTATTATCCCACCAAGTTTCTGTGATGTCAAGAACGTCATAATTGTACTTATTTATTAGCACTTCCAGTTCTTCCTGCTTATTAACCGTACTTCTCGCATTTGTACAGAGGCATCTAAGATACTGATTTGACCTTGCCTCCCAGTTTTGCTCTGACCCTCCTTTCTCTCTGCCATTATAGCCCACGCTCCCTCCCATTTCTGACCCATCTCCCAGGTCTCCATGTTCTCCACTTACCTGTGGGCTTTGCTTACCTGTCCCCGTTGAACCTAGTAATAGCATGCTGACACTGTATAGTGAGATTGTGACTAGTGAATGAGATAGATTTGTGCCTTATTAGGCACTAGAATCTGTCTGCAACCAGCTAAACCTACTGTAGAAGCTATGGAAGTGAATGGACTTGCTTTAAATTTTACCCTAGAGTGATTTAGAGCAAATTTAGGCCTTCTGCATGGATGTGGGTTGTATGCAGTTAATGAAAGAAGGTGTCACTTATTGAACATAAAGATGAAAATAAATGCTGTTCAGTTTCCCCATTCACTATAAACCTTAACTTAAAAAAAAAAAGTTAATCTCCAGGTAGCAAAGGTCAGCATTCAATTTTCATAGGTTTGTTAAATGACAATCATTAATTATGTTATCACCACTCTCTGGATCAATGGCAACTGGACCCTTGAGAGCAAAAGTCAAAGCCCAATTGTAGTTTCACCTTTTGCCCTTCACTCAATACAGCGCAACAACAAGTAAGCTTCCGCATAGAAGTACTTTTCTAGACTTATGCTACACAATTTTAGGCTTTTTTTCTGACTGCATTTGATTTAAATACTTAAATTTGATCTGTGTGGTGAAGAAGTGTTCATTTTTATATCTATGGATTGACCAGGTAACTGCCTGGTGTTCAGACCTGATGACTTGCATTTTCCATGAAAATATGGGAGACGAACAGAAGAAAAGGCAGGTATAAAACAGTCTCAGTTCTGTTTCACAAATGTGGTCTCCCATATTTCATTTTTTTCTTAGCCCATTTTATCTTTGCCACATTGGTATTTTTTACATTTACACTTCAGTGTTCCATGTTATAGCAACAAGAGGAATGTAATTGTTATCAGGGTGAATACCAAATAGTTTTCTACTCTATGGTACCTAACCAGAAGCCAAGTCCTTTCTGGGGCTCCCCAGTGCACAGAATGGTCCACAGTAAGTCTGAATATCTCTGCTAGTTCATGTAAAGAGAAGTGACAGGACCAATAACCCCTGTAAGATGCTTTGAGCCAGATATCTTGTATCATTGTGATACTACTTATATGTCCGGAGCATGAAACAGTGCATTAACCATTTTAAATATGTGGCCCATAGTGCTTGGTTACATTGACTTACTGATGGGTACATCTGACCCAAGGTGGAAATTCAACATTAGCCTACAGATTCAATTTCCTTGTATATTCCTCCAAGGGGCATAAAAATTATAATTTGCACAGGAAGTCTTCCAATTTGCTAGATTTTGCCAATTGCATTGCTCAACTAATTGCTCCCTTATTACACATGGAGTAGAGTGTATCTGTCTGATTAAGTATGGGTTGTTCCCAAACTACAGTGTGGGGAGCAATTTCCATTTAAAAAGATATTGAGCCAAGTTTTCATCTGTCTTCAAGAGGGATGTGGTGGTCAGTCAGCGAACCAGGACTTTTAAAAATGCAGATCAGCTCTACAGGTTGCCCTTGAAGAGTGATCACAGAATCATAGAAAACTAGAAATGGAAGAGACCTTGAGAATTCATCAAGTTCCATCCCCTGCCCTCACGGCTAGACCAATCACCATCTAGATCACTTCTGATAGCTGTCTATCCAACCTGCTCTTAAATATCTCCAGAGATGGAGATTCCACAACCTCCCTAGGCAATTTATCCCAGTGTTTGACTACCCTGACAGGAAGTTTTTCCTAATGTCCAACCTAAACCTCCATTGCTGCAAGTTAAGCCCATTGTTTCTTGTCCTAACCCCAGAGGCCAAGGAGAACAATTTTTCTCCCTCCTCTTTGTAACATCCTTTATATATGTAGAATGTACATACCACATAATATAGTTGTTTTAAGATTTTTAAAAATTATTTTTGAAAAAGTAACCGCTGTATTTCTTTGTTGGACTTGCCAAATTTTAGATCCAAGTCACGTTAAGTCTTGGTAAAAGTCATTTGAGGACAGACTACACAGTGTCAAATAGATCTTATCCCAAACATTCTGCGTGTTGATAACGAATGATCAGCCAAGGCCCTTTTACTCCCTTCCATTTAGGTTTGTAGATCCAGTCACACAGCACAGTTTGAGGGAAGGGTGAAGTGTCACCTCCATAGCATGCTTCTCCCTTAATGCACAATAATCCCACAATTATATGATCAATGAAGATCCAGCTCCACAGATATGGAGACAGTGAACTCAAGAGACCTGATAGACCATTGCTGGGTTTTTTTACCCCCTAGCTCACATGGGAAGTCAACATGATGTACTTAAAAGTATTAATTTAAAAGTGTTAAAAACTGCTTGGGGAAGGGGAAAAACGGACAGAACTAGCATATGTATGCAGCACTAGGCCAAACCAAGTAACAGAAATGCAGGGCAGAGGAAAAACAATAAAATAAATGAGAAAGATGACAACACACACACAACAGAAATCCCTGGAGGGCACATTCATATGGAAGAGAAGGAACAAACTGTTAGGATTCTAAGCATGAAAAGCAAGTTGAAATAGTAGAGCCTGTGTATGCTATAAAAATGGGCAAACAGGTCTGGATTCCCCAAGAGACTTAGGCATTGTGACACCAAGCATTGCAATGCCAAATTTTTAGGTGCTTAGAAAGTCACAGAAAGGCACAAACACACTGGATGTTGCCACATTGCATTAAAACACGTGCACTGGCCTCCAGCAGCTGATTTGGGCTTGGTGGGCTCAGACTACAGGACTGATTACTTATGGTGTAGACAAATGGTCTCGGGCTGGAGCCTGGGATCTGCGACCATTCCCCACCCCACCCCACCTCACCCCACTCTCCCAAAGCCCAGATTCCAGTCCTAGCCCAAGCATTGCAATTAAATTCCTCCAAAGCACAAAGCCTTGCCAGCCTGAGTTAGCTTACATGGGCTTGTCATGGCTGTCAAATTGCAGTAGAGATGTGTTCCATAAAGCTTAAGTTAGGTGCCTAGACTTCTTGCATATTAAGTGGAGACATAATTCCCAAAAGCCAGAATGCTAGGCAGATAGCCTCTGAAGTTAGCTAATGGAAGAATTATGATAAGCCCCTCCCATTTCATGGAGATAGGCACTCAAGCTCACGCTGCAGGAGGGCACCTTTCTCTGCCACCAATCTACAACCCTGAACCCTAGTCCTGGAGTCAGGTTGTTTAGATGCCCAAATAATTTTTTGTGATAAAGAGTGAGGTGCCTCTCTCATTCCACGACAGCCAGAGTGGGAGGAGGTACCTCTCATCTTATAACTCCGGGGTTAGAGCATTCAGCTGGGACATTGGAGAATCAAGTCCAATTCCCAGCTCAAGTACAAGGGAGAAAGGTGAGATGCCTGTTCAAATCCTCTCAGATGAGTGCTCCCACCACTGAGCTAAAGGCGGCTGAGATTACCAGGTTCTCCTCCTCCAGACAGATTAGAGGCCACCAACGGGATCAAGCCCTACACAGGAGAGAGATATTTGCCCATCTATCTTCCTCCAGTTAATGGATAGCTGTAGTTGGGAGATACCTGGAGCAAGGCAGCAGTAGATATGGTGCCCCTGGCCTCTGTTTGTCAGAGGGTGGAGATGGATGGCAGGAGAGAGATCGCTTGATCATTTTTTGTTCAGTTCACTCCTTTGGGACACCTGGCATTGGCCACTGTTGGTAGACAGGATACTGGGCTGGATGGACCTTTGGTCTGACCCAGTATGGCCATTCTTATGTTCTTATGGCATGCCCATAGGCAGAAACTTAGGGTACATCTACACTGCACACTTATTTCAAAATAAGCTATTCTGGAAGAAATACTCCAAAATAACTTATTTCTAAATGACATGTCTATACTACAGGGAAGCCTCAAAATTAGTCCAAGGCAGGCTTCACTAATGTGGACATGCTACCTCAATTCAGAGCCCCAAGAGACTCTGGGGAGTAATTACTCTGAATGGGGAGAAGCTATTTCAAAATAGCATCAGTGGAGCTACTGCTATTCCAAAATAGCTGTTGCAGAATAAACATTATTCCTTGTGGAATGAGGTTAACAAAAGTTGGAATAAGTCGTCCGTTATTTTGTATTTATTTTGAAATAATGGAATTGCTGTGTAGACGCTCACATTGTTATTCTGGAATAATGGATTTTATTCCAAAATAATGCTGCTGTGTAGATGCGCCCTTCCTGAGTGATTTTAGGCACCTGCAGGGTTCAGCCAGGGTTTTGTGGATTTCAGTGGCATCTAAATTTGGGACTGAGGTGCCTAAACCCAGGGAGAAAACATCAAGCAATGACTCACCCGTTGCTATCACCACACTGTTCACGCTGCATCACTGTCACCCTGACTGCTATCATCATTCACTCCCCAGCCATTGGCTGTTGCACCATCATTTTCTTGCTATCACTGGGCTTTCTACTGCAATCTCTGCTATGCCTTGATGTCTGACCCTTTTATAGAGCTCTTCAAGGAACCTTACAGTTTGTTCTGCCTGACAGGTACTTTCACTGAAAACCACTATCCCCCAGCCACTCTAGGGGTTATCACTAAGACCTGCTCAGGCCCACTAATGGTGTGTATGTGTGTGTGTGTGTGTGTCACAAATGTGCCAACTGCTCTGGGGCCTGGCAATCCAAAACATGCTCTGGGCAATGCTGAAGGGCTGGTAGGGTAAGGCTAGCTCAGTCCTGATCTTGCTTATACTTAGGAATTTAAGTCTGGGGTTCCAGCTCTTAAGTACCTTCACAAACCCCACCCTTTGTAACTAATATGGAATGAAATGCAATGTTAGCATGGGGATAGCTTAGCTGACGTCTGTGATAAGCCCCCGAGAATGACTAATATGCACAGGATGTTTTCAGAAACCAGAGTAGTCTTATCTTGAGCTGATCAATGGTAGATTAAAATAGAATAATGAAAATATCTAGTGCTGCTCTTATACAGCAGTACTGTGCCTTCTCTCCTGACACATTACATTTCTGATCAGAGTGCCTGCTCAATGTTACTGGCAATGGAATAGAAAATAGAGCAACTGAGATTGGGAAGATACATTAGAGGGAATATGAAGAGGTTTAATTCTACATTCTCCTACCCCTAACTATATTGGTTCTCAATTTTCCCCTCTCTCATAGCTGAGAGAGATAAACGGATACATTCATTTATTAAACAAGTGCCCCTGGAAAGCGTTTAGTTATTCCTCAAACGATGCAATTTCCTAGTCTGGAAAGAATATATTAAAAATTAGATACCAAAAATGTCATTATGAACTTTTAGGCAGGGACTTAACAGAGTACATTGAGAAACGCTGCCTCCCTCACCTCTTCCCCCACTGGCTGTGGCACAGGATCAACTTTTACCGCATATTCACCATACTGCCCTGCAGCTTACTATTGCTATAAGTGTGTCCTGGCTCTCTGGATAGACCATTTTGTGAAGTTCTGCCCCTTCTGGGGTCAGAATCCTTTACCAGAAGTTAACAAATGTAAACCATACTAAAGCATCAGCCTAGCTGGCTATCTACTACACTTTCATCCAAATACCTTTTCTCCAGGTTCCTGTACCTTCAGCAACTCCCTTGCACAACAGCTAGCACATTCATACACTCAGTGGTGCAGATAACCCACACCTCCTTAAGGCCTCTGATGTTTGGTCAGGTTACCACCCCAGGCCCCGCGCTTCAAGAAGCCTCGCGCATGCACCGTGGCACCACCGCGCATGCGCTGTGGCAAAGGGGAGCCCCGCGAAATTGGGCTGTCCTGGGCCCTGCAAAATGGTCATCTGCCCCTGGGGGTAGGCAATCATTTTTGAAGGGGGGCCACTTCAGAAATTTTTCAAAGTGGTCATGAGCTGCCCCAGAAGGGGCAGGGTCTCAGGTGAAAGGGGCAGAGCCTTGGGTGGAAGGGGCGGAGCCTTTAAATAGCAAGATTTGAAAGGGCTGTGCTTGCCCAACAGCTCCCAGGCAAGGTGTTAGGGCAGTGGTTCTCAACTCGTTTCAGTCCACGGACCACCAGGCCAATCAAAAAATTTTCGTGGGCCACCTCCTTTCTGAGACATGATAAAAAAGAGCAGACAACAAATATTTCGGTTTGAAATTTATTTCTTACTAACAGATTTTTGGATTCTCTTCTCACTGACAAGCTTTTCAATGTTTGGAGTGGTACTTGATAATGCACAACAAATATCTCTTTGCACTGCAAGCCGATTCCTCTGTTTGGACTTACTGTGCAACAAACACGAAAATCTAGTCTCACACATATAAGTTGATACAAATGGCAAAAGAAATCTGACTGCATGTGCTGACAGATTCGGGTAACTCCCGGTCACGCTGGCCCAACATTTCTCTATGGTAGATTCTGGTACGTGTCTTGAGCCGCAAAATCATTTTTCAGATCCAAGAATTCCTCCGGAACACTATTAACATCTGTTGTAAATGGATTTCTGATGAAAGACAATCCTTCCCTTGTCCTGTCCACCTCCAAAAAGTATCATTGGAATTCGTCTCGTAGATTCCGTAAATGATCGAGAATTTCTGTCCGAATGGCTTCCTTTTCCCCGAGCATGGCATCCACATATGGAAATTGAACCAAATTATTGCCTTCGACTCTTACAATCCAGAGTTCCAATTTGTCAAGAAAAGCCTTGATGATGCTTTGGTGAGACAACAGATTTGCACCTTTTCCTTGCAGCTGAAGGTTCAGGTTGTTCAAGATTCCAAAAATATCAACAAGATACGTAAGTTCTAAATTTGACTGCGTCAGCACATTTCAGAATTCCTCTTTCCTTTGAGAAATAAATCCAACTCCTCTCTCAATTGAAAAACTCTGTTGAGTATGTTTCCTGCTGACAACCACCATACAGAAGTGTAGAACAGCAACACATCAAAGTCAGAACACATGTTCAGGCAAAATCTTTTGAGCAGCCTGGTGTTCAGAGCCGATGATTTGATGTGATTCACCACTTTCACCAACCGTTTGAAAACAGCGTTCAGTTGATCAGACAATGTTTTTGATGCCAAAGCTTCCCTACGAATGAAGCTTACCATTGGAGTGCACTGTTTCACCAGCGTTTGGAAGCCCGATCTTGAGCTCAGCATGGCAGGTGCACCATCAGTGGTGACACCCACAAGATTTACCCAATCCAGACCATGTACTTCAAAGAAATTGTTAACAATTTCCATCACATCCTGGGCCTTTGTGGTGGTATCAAGAGTCTTACGAAAAAGAAACTTGTCTTTGAAGTCTCCTTCAACCATGTATCGTGCAAACACCAATAGCTGAGAACACAATGCGACGTTGGTTGATTCAACCAATTGTATGACAAACAATGGAGACTTCTTTATTTCATCCACAACTTGTTCACTGATGTTCTATGATATCTCATTTATCAGTCTCAATACTGTGTCGTTAGAGACAGATATATCATTCAGCTTCCTTGCTGCTTCCTCGCCAAGAACAAGCCGCACCATCTCTTTTGCACAGGGGAGTACAAATTGCTCTACAATGGTATGAGGCTTCTTAGCTTGTGCAACTTTGTATGCAACTATGTAGGAAGCGTGCACTGCATTGCTTGTCTTATTGTAGAATGCACTTGTTGAGTCGAGGCGCTGCCGTTTCAGACCTGATAACTGCCGCTCAAAATAATCTTCATCCTTTTGCAACAAGTTGGGGTGACACTTTTTAAGATGGAGTTTCAGCTTAGCCAGCTTCATTGAGTCATTCCCCAAGACTTTGAAACAAATAACACATTGGGGCAAATCCATGCCTTCTTTTTCTTGACAAGTGAAGCCGAATTTGATGTAGTCCTCTGAATACTTGTGCTTGACATTTCTTCTTGTCATTGCCATTATAAACAAACTACACCATACCTGTAAAACAGTACATGTAGCACAGGACGAACGACACAGCAACCGCTCAGCATGACGGCGGCAGCTACACTGATACTCAGAGCCTCAGACTGGCAACACAACGCGGAAGTTACTGGCAACGCAACGCGGTTGCATCCTAGGTGATGCTATGGATGACATGCCACGTGCTTGTGAACACGGCGTAAAACAGCCTAATGGCAGTGCCTGCTCACGCCGTGTGACTTTGGACAATGTTCCCGTGGACCACCGAAAAAGTCACCATGGACCACCAGTGGTCCAAGGACCACCATTTGAGAACCACAGTGTTAGGAAGTGGGGCCGGGAGCCACTGTAGGCTGGATGAAAGGGCTAGGCATGCTGGATCTGGCCCGCTGATAACTTCTTGACTAGCCCTGCAATATACTGTGATTCTCAGCCTTCTTTTAACTTGGTCCCCAAATGGAAAAAAAAGAGCTTTGTCTTCCAGGTCTTCTCTCCCCTACCTGGTTTCATCCAGTGTGGTATAGAAAGAAGCTGTGCTCTCTCGCAGCTGGACTTTATTTCTGATTAGGCCTGACCGACACTGCAGGTGGTTAAATGGCTTCTCAGGACAACATTATCCCTTTCCATGGATATATGGGATGAAAATCCCATTACAGACTATACTTGTCCTGAAAATCCTTATGTATCCACAGATTAGGAAGAACTGCAAAGTATGTGGTTCATTCCATATGGCTAGCTGGCTAGTTAGCCAAGGTGGGGAAGAAAGGAAATAACATCTTCTCTCCCAAGTGCACTTACCCACTGGCAGCTTCTTGCGCAAGAACAATAGTTCTTGCACAAAGCCCTGCCTGCTACCACACTGCACGTGCGTTCTTATGTAAGTAAATTTACAGTATAGCATTGTCAAACAGGCCTTCTTCTGGAAGAGTTATTCCTCTCCCCACAAGGAATAAGCCCTCTTGTGCAAGAGCTCTTCCAGAAGAGGGCAGTGTAGACAGGCAACATGAATTTCTTGTGCAAGAATCCCCTATGGTTAAAATGGCCATCAGAGCTTTCTTGCGCAAGAGAGCGTCTACACTGCCTTGGATGCTCTTGTGTAAAAGCACTTGCCAGTGTAGATGCGCTCTTGTGGAAGACTTTTTGCACAAGAACTCTTCTGCAAAACAGTTCTTGCGCAAGAAGCTGCCAGTGTAGATGTAGCCACTATGTCTGCTTGAGCTGAGCCAGATTTATAAAATGCATTTTTTTCTCATGCAGTTAACAACTACACAATGATCACTTTTGGCTTAAAGTATGGAGAAACAGGGTAATGAGGAGAGTGGTAGGATAAGTACAACCACACTCCTTGGCTTGTTCTTACACAATTCCCCCTCCTTTTAGCCATGTATAACTTCTATATCTTGCTTGTAAATAAATGAAAATTGGGGTCTATACTCTCCCATGGGATTTTTTTTCTCATTTTATCACAATAGATTGGGGACAATATTTAATAACTTACAATATTTATAAATGAATTGCTACATATCAATATGTTCTTGTTTTCAAATTCCAGTATATGCATTTTATGGAGGAAGTCTGTTACCTCTGTTTACTGCAACTTCAATATAATTTTCTGTAAACAGGCAAGTATCCTTATGCACACCTTGTACTAGTAGACTTTATTCACTACTCAGTTAAGCAAAGTCAAACCTATTAAATAAATAGTCATTTTGTTCCTGAATTGAATGTTTTAACAATTTCCTTTCCCTGCAGATTTGTTTCTGTTTTCCAAGTTCTAAATTGCTTTCATGCATTTAAGTGGCTAAGCATCACTTTGTGTGGGAAGGCTCCATTATGGCCATAATAATCTCCAGTTAATTGCACATCAAATATTTATTTCTTACACATCAAATTAATGAAGCAAGTTCAGTGTGAGAAAAATAACATTAGCTTGGCGAACAACTATAAGTGCATTCAAGATTTCCAAGACATTATTTGTCAAGAGTCCTTTAATGCAGAATGGCATTGTTTCGTTGGGAATATTATTGTCAATGGGTCCCTTGGAGGCTCTGCCTCCTGCCCTCCCCATAAGTTTTTTTGATGGTTTCACAGGACTCTTTCCTTGGTCCCCTTCTCTTCTCCTGCCTTATCAATGGATAATCTTATCCACAAGCATCACTCCAACTATCATCGCTATACTGATAATTCACAGATCTGCCCTTCTGCTCCAGACTTCGCTGGTATAAGAAGGATTTAAATGAGCACTCCACTGACACCTAGTAATGAGCTGTGGAAGAGGACTTCAGGAACAGATCTCATTTGCATGAGAACACCCATTCTGCTTAGGTGTTCGTTATGATGGAATTGCTTGTCCAAATGATCACTTTTGGCTAGTAATGGAGACATAGTTTCCTTGTTATTGGGGCAGGAATCATAACAGGTTTTTAGCCTTGGTGTGCAAGTAAAGAGCAGAAAAAGCTATACCCTGATTGACGGACTCACTGTGAACTAAATGAAACTCACTAGGCAGGGGACATGGGCTCCAAAGCCATATGTGCTAAAGGAGATGGGATAAGTGTGTGTGTCTTAGGTATGAATAGAGTCTTGTTTTCTTCACTGTGTAAAAGAAAAGAAACTGGTAGTGATGGTCCCCTACTGACTGAAATGGTTGAGAGATACATTAATTAGTGGGATCTCAAGATGTCCTAGTCGATTGGTGATTGGGCAGTTGGATGAGAGGATTGTAGTGAGGATATTAGTAGACGGGAGTGGAGATTGGCCAGCAGGGTAATGAGTGGAGAGGCACAGCAATTGGCTGATAGGGCAGTCAGTGAAGAGGAGTGGCAAGTGAATGCCCAGGGCAGTGATCCTATTAGAAACTGGGAGGTGGGTGGACATAAGCCTCCCTCCGCCACACACATCTAAAGGACCCTCCCCCACCCTACAGGGAGGATACACTGAACCCTGGAGTCCAAACAATTCCAGGAGACAAATAAAAAGAAAAACAGGGGTAGCTGTGAATGTCTATGAGCCAAAACAAGAGAACCGGAAGGGGACACCAAGCAGAGAACTCTGGACAGCATCCACTGCTCCCCAGTAGTAAGGAAGGAGCCAGTGGATGCTGCTCAGAGGAACTCTGCCCAGATATGTGAATGAGTGGAAGAATGGAAATAGGCCCCACGATCGCAATCCCCTCCTTTAGCCAACCTCTGCTCCCTGGTTTAGTCAGGAATAGGATGACAAGGCCATCCCATGACTTTGTGGGGCCATAGATGGGTTGTACATAAATCAATGGGTGAGTGGAAAAGTGCAGCCAGAACCTCAACAAGAGATTCTGGAGGAGTTGAAAGTTATTTGATCTGTAACTTAGCACACTCAAGGTAGATGTGCACCAGAGTCTTCTTCAAATCACAGAAGGGGCAAGTGTCAGGGACAGGGATAAACTGTGCCAGGTACATGCTTGTGCTCACAGCACCATGGAGGACCCTCCAATCAATCCCTCCCTCACCCCCCAGCCAGGGCAGTGGTGCTAGTAAGACACCTCTCTCCTCCTTTCCCCTCAGAAGGTGTGGACATGTTAAACTGACTTTTGGTTGCTGGACTTAAGAACCTGAGGCAAAAGGACACTGACCAATGTTCTGTGAGGTGGGGGTTGTGCTCATGGTTTTATGTTTATGAATCTTGCTTGTGGCATTTTCCCAAATTAATACAGTTACGTCCTTCCATTTATAAAAGAAATGTCTACACCCTCACTCTGTGCTTGCAAGAAATATTGCCTCTTAGATAGGCCCGGGGGTGATATGTAATTGATCATAGGGTGGAGGGTTGAGATGATTTTATGTTGTTGAAGAGGAACCCACCTCAGCTCTTGTTGCTATTAATTCCAATGGGAAGAAAGGTTACACTCTTATTCAAACTAAAAATTTTGACATGAGTCTGGCATTGCCTCATGGATATCTATCCACCAGCTTCAACTCCACAGGTCTAAAACAGAGCTCTTAACCCTCACTTCCACCTCAGCCCCCTGGCTACCTTTCTTTCTTGATCACTGTGGACAACACCACTATCCTATTACTTAGGTCTATAAATTGCATGTCATCTTCATCTCAGCCTGGATGTAAGGACATAGAATCTCTTTCTGAACAGCAGCATTTCTACAATATGATCATTCTTATCCATCCACAAAACTAAAACTCTTAACCATTCTTTCATCATCTTGTATATCAGTTGCTATATCTCTCTCTTTGGCTGTGACAAATGGAATCATGCTCCATTCATATGCATTCAGAATGTTGCTAAACAGTTCATTCTACAAGCCCATGGCTTTGATCCTGTCACCCCTCACTTTGAATCATTCTACTAACTCTCTCTTCTTTTATACGGCATCAAATAAACTTCCTGGTCAATCTCCATTCTATCAACTATCATTCAACTGTCATTGCTTGCCTCCCTCAGCCAATGATGCCACCATCTATCTCCCACTTGTTAAACAAACAAGCTCCTTTGTGCTTTCTCTTTTGCTATCTCCGTGCATGGGAGGCATTCCCTGTAAACATTTGTAAAGTTACTTTATGTTCCACCTTCAGATCCTACTTCAAAACAGTCCTTTGCTGTGATGCCTGAAAAATACTTGATAGCCATTGAGATGGTGGCATGCCCATAAACACACTATGCCTCCTAGGATGAGGTTTACCAGGGAGGTTGACAAATGCCTTTGATGTCGACCGTGGAGCATCCAGACTACTGCGCTGAGCTGACAAACAGCTGATCGGCTCAGCGCGGCAGCCATTTAAATTTAAATGAAGCGGCGATTATGTAAATTGCCGCTTCATTTTCCTATGCCGGGTTAACCTAATCTACATGCCTCTGTCGCCAGAGGCATGTAGTCTAGACGTACCCTTAATGTCACAGGCATGTTATAAAAGTCAAATTATGCAAACCTCATCTTGATTATTGAATATGAATTATCATCTACATCTTAATCCACTGAATATTGTTAATTATTATTTAGGGTTACCATACTTGAACTTTCAAAAAAGAAGACGCACCGGAGAGGGAGTGTATCTGTATCAGTATCTACCAACTTACATTGTATTAACGTGTTATATACTATACTGATACTGATATACTGCCTCTCAAGTGTGTCCTCTTTTCTGAAAGTTCAAATACGGTTACATTATTATTATTATTATTATTATTATTATTATTATTATTATTATGTTATTGTAGTAGTGCATGGGAACCCCAGTCAGGCCCAGAACCCCATTGTGCTGACTTCTGTACAAACACAGAGCCAAAAGATGGTCATGGCCCTGAAAATCTTATGCTCTCATAAGAATTAGTTTTTCAAATCCATCTTTTAATCTCCTGCTTGCAAAGGTAGGGCAAATTCTAGTAATTTTAACAACAAACTAGGATAGGTAAGTGAAATTATGAATGCTAGTTCCTCACGTGTATGTACTCTAACATCCTTTACCTGCAATCAAGATAAACTTTAAAATTGTGTGCAATGAGCTGAAGAAGACCTATTTGTAGCTCAAAAGCTTTTCCTTCCACCAGCAGAAGTTGGTCCAAACAATGTTACCTAACATCTCACTCTAAAAACATAAAATTGTGATTACCTCTCTCTCCTCCCATCACTGTTTACTTTAGCAAACTACAAGGAAAATAAGTGTCAACTAATCTGTCAACTAATCTGTAGATGGACAACCACCAAGAAGTCACATATTTACGCAGCTCTCTATTTCATTCTTCTTCTTCGGGTAGTGTCCCCGTGGGTGTTCCACTGTAGGTGTCAGGCTTGTCCCGGTGCCGCAGATGGGAGATCTTCAAGCTGTTGTCTGCCAGACTGTACATACGTGGTGGCCATCTTGTGGCTTTTCGCGCCGTTTTCGGTCGCACAGTCCGGCCCTACCAGTTCCTCCTAACCGTCTTTAAGACAGCGCTTCAAAATGGTGACACTAGCAACCATCATACCAGCACTGGAGCAACACGACTGGTTTGCATCCCTCAATCTACAGGATGCCTACTTCCATATTACCATTCACCCGTCCCACAGGAGATTCCTGCGCTTTCTAGTAGGCAACAGGCATTACCAATACAATGTCCTTCCATTCGGACTATCATCTGCTCCGAGAGTTTTCTCAAAGACTCTTGCTATAGTAGTGGTATTTCTTCGTCGGCTAGGAATCATCATTTTTCCATATCTGGACGACTGCCTCCTCAGAGCTCCTTCTTTCGAAGAAGCCTTACGAGCCGTCACTAATACGAGGTCCCTGTTTGATATCTTGGAACTCATAATCAACACTCAAAAGTCCTCCCTTCTCACACAGCAGTCCATAGAGTTTATAGTAGCCCGCCTCAATTCTACCACGGTGCACATCTGCCTGCCTGCTGCCAGATTTTGGGCCATTCAAGATCTTGCACAGGTCATTATGGCAAGTCCCACCGTCACCATTCTTACATGCCTGCAACTCTTGGGGCATATGGCAGCAACTTCATACGCCGTGGCCAATGCAAGACTCCACCTTTGCTGTCTTCAGCACTGGGTATCCAAAATATACTCCCCTGGCAGACACGACGTGCACAGGACAGTGACAGTACCCACCCTGGTCAGGCAATCCCTCATCTGGTGGACTATTCTTCACAACATGTTAACAGGTACCCCTTTTCACAAACCTCAGCCCACGGTTCAGCTCACGACAGATGCCTCCCTCTTGGGATGGGGAGCGCACATACAACACAGTCAAGCTCAAGGCTGCTGGTCACCTCAGGAGTTCCTTCTCAAGTTACGGGTGGTCTTCAATGCTTGCAGACACTTCCTCCCCATTATTAGCAACCAAGTTGTGCGGATACTAATGGACAATATTACAACCGTTTATTATATAAACAGACAGGGAGGAGCTCATTCCCACTCCCTCTGCAGGAAAGTGGTCCAACTGTGGAATTTCTGCAACCAACACAATGTGACCCTCACAGCAACTTACCTCCCAGGAGAGGACAACATTACAGTGATGCACTCAGCATGCAATTTGCCCAACAACAACACCAATGGAAAATACATCAGCACATTCTGCATACTATCTTTGACAAGTGGAGTCACCCAACAGTCGACCTCTTTGCCACCCAGCACAACACCAAATGCGTACACTATTGTTCAAGAGCAGGCATCGGCTTAGCATCCAGAGGTGATGCCTTCCTCTACAATTGGGGCCATCATCTAATGTACTCATTCCCCCCCATTCCACTAATCCCCAGTGTCGTGGAGAAGATTATCAGGGTCAGGGTGTGACGGCGCGTTGCGGTTTTCCCGTCTCCTGCACCCCCGAAATGGCACGAACAGACTCCACCAGCCAGTAGAATAGAGGGAGTTTATTGCTTCTCCAGGATACAGCACAACATCTGTCATCTGGTTACAGGAACTGCAGCTAAGAGGCCTCAGTGCCCCCCTTTGCAATGGGGGGTGGCTGGGCCCTACAATCCCAGCCACTCCCCAGCTCCTTCCCTAGGCTGTCTCCTCCATGCTCCCAGACAGAAACTAACTAACTCTCTTCCAGCCCTGCCCCCCAGCCAGGGGCGGCATTCCACCTTCCTTTGTTTCTCTCCCTGGGGGGTAGCTGGTCAGACAGGTTTGGAGCCCCCTTTGCATAATGACTCACTGCCTGCCCTGCTGGGTCGTGCTACAGATAGCAGAGGTCGCCCACAGCCCTAGCAAGTTACCCCCACTACGTCACACAGGGCGATGGTGATTTTAATAGTATCATTTAGGCTGCACCCCAGACTTGGTTTCATTACCTGTCCTGAATGTCTCATCTTCTGTTCTGTCTTCCCAATTGACCCGATCGTCTCACTCAGGTTCATGGGCAAACACTCCATCCGCAACCACACCACCTCACTCTCTCCCAGGAAGTAAAAAATGTCCTCCTGCATAGCAGAAAATCTTTGACACGCACTACTTACCTGCACAAATGGCACAGATTCCAACAGTGGTGCTCATCTTGTAACCTGGATCCCATTGGAAGTCCACTACAAGAAATATTGGGGTATATCTTGCACCTTAAACAAGCTGGACTCGCTCTCTCTTCGTTGAAGGTGCACTTAGCTGCCATTACAGCCTTTCAACAGCCTATGGAAGGATTCACTGCCTTCTCTCATCCAACTACAAAAAGATTCTTTAAAGAATCCAACTTTTTTCCTGAACATAGATGGCCTCTGGACACGTGGAATTTAGAGTTACTACTAGATATGCTAATGTGGCCACCGTTTGAGCCGTTGGCTACATGTGACCTCAATATGTTGACTATGAAAGTTGTATTTCTCCTGGCTATCACTTCCGCCCAGAGAGTAGGGGAATTGGTGGCCCTTGCAGCTAATTCCCCCTACACTATCTTTACACCACAAGTGGTTATCCTGTATTCTCAACCATCATTTCTATCGAAGGTTAATTCCGCCTTTCATATAAATTAACCAATTGTATTACCAGTATTCTATCCTAAACCTCACATCTCAGAGCGCCCTGGACATCCTCAGAGCCCTGACCTTTTACACTGAAAGGACTCGCGAGTTGCGCAAGTCACAGCATTTGCTGATACCCTTGGACTATCAGTCCAAGGGTAGCCCACTTTCCTTGCAACGAATTTCTAAAATAATCATCTCCTGCATAAGTCTGTGTTATGACATACGGCAGATACCACTTCCACACGCCCTCACGGCTCATTCCACTAGAGCAATGGCCTCCTCAGCAGCTTTCCTCAAGGGAGTTCCCCTGAAGGACATTTGCTGAGCGGTCCCCTGGTCGTTGGATTTTACATTCGCAAAACACTATGCGTTACAAAACATTCTTATGACTGACGCAGCCATAGCCACCGCAGTGCTACCCATGGTGGCAACCCACTGACTCCGAACCCGCTACCTTATTACGGCTACTGCTGTGAAGTCACCCACAGTGGAGCCTCCATGGGGACACTACCCAAAGAAGTTACTCACCTTGTGCAGTAACGATGGTTCTTCAAGGTGTGTGTCCCCATGGGTGCTCTACTACCCACCCTCCTCCCCTCTTCGGAGTCTGTTCTTTCTGTCTTTCAGACCCTGATGATGAGGAGGAACTGGAGGGACTGGACTGCGCTACCGAAAATGGCGCAAAAAGCCACAAGATGGCCGCCATGCATGCGCGGTGTGGTAGACAACAGCTTGAAGATCTCTGATCTACAGAGCCAGGACGAGCCTGACACCCGCAGTGGAGTACCAATGGGGACACACACCTCGAAGAACCATCGTTACTGCACAAGGTGAGTAACTTCTTGCAGAACAAAGTTTCTAAGTGATGCTTTGAGACAATGGTGCTTTGGATAGCGGTTTGCAGCCGTGGAGATGAAAGAAGTTGGCAGACAGTGATATGGTTGCTTGTGCAGAGCACGCAGGAGTGTTATTTCTATCTCTCACCAGTAATGGCTTCTTTCATACCTACTTAAGAATTTATGAATCCCTCCTTGCCATAGTATCTGAGCATTTATCCTCACATGTACAAACCTTTGCTTCCCATCCTATTTGCTTCTGCTATGAGTACAGCTTGGCAAGACCAGAATATCTGTCCCAGAAGTATTCTAGGTAACACACAATGCCAAATATAAAAGTTTTCTGCTCTGTAATTTAAAATGGCACCTTAATAGTTAGAAGTATAACATTATTATTTAATGAAATTTGTTGCTAGCCATATTGAGCCAATTTTACCATATATGTCTGTGTAGCCCCTCATTTGGGATGACACTTTTTTTTCTTTGCACTTGAACAACTTTAAAAAAAGTCAGTAGTTGTCCAGGAAATGACTTTGCTCTCATTGTTTGGAAACATCCAGCTAATACTTATAAAGCCTGATAAGAGCTTATTCCACTTGATCCTTAGATGAAATCTATAGATTTCTTCTGAAATACTGTTTGTTCACCTACTTGCTAAGTGAATATAAGAATGATTATACGCAGTCAGACCAAAGGTCCAGATAGCCCAGTATCCAGTCTTCTAAATGTATTAGAGATTCTCAAAAAGAGGTTGCAAGAATCATTTATAACAGCAAGTAGTAGGGAAGCTAGAGATAGAGGTCACTACCAGTTGCTCCTATAATACATAGCATTATGCATTTCTCAGATTTCCAAATAGTGGAAAGTACTTTATCACTGTATTTAGAAACTTCTGAATAGCCATAATATTACCTGAATGGGAGGTTGATACTGACATCTTCTGCAACAATTTAATTACATTACAATAGGCTCTTCAGTGCATGAACATTAAAAAGGGGAAACTCTGGCAGAAAGATGCCTAGCGGCTAGAAAAAAGTCTTGAGAAATTATAGTCAAGTTAAAATCTCCCACAGGCAATGGAACTGTTCGGGACTCAAATTAAGAAAAACATCTAACTTTGCAGCAATATTCAAGTCATCATCCTTTACTGTATACCACAACAACAAAAATCTACCTTAAAAACATTAAGGTTGCCAAGTCAAATACTCACACATTAGGAAATGCCAGTATTAAAGAACTTGTACATCCTTAATTTGGTCCCTTTTTACATATGCATTGAGATTATGATCATACTTTTTCCAAGAGTGCTAAAAGTTCCTATAATTAAAATCACAGTTAAACTGCGGCAAGCTATACATAAGGACAATAACGCTAGTCTTGTAAACAAAACCAAGGAAATTTAATGGATGTTGGGCCAAGTCCTACTCCCATTGAATTCAATGGCAAGTGTCCTTTAGACTTCAATGAGGCAGACTCAGACCATGGATAAAATTTCTAAAAGAACCTAAGTAATTGAAGTGCCTAAGTGTTTATCAAGTATCAGAGGGGTAGCCGTGTTAGTCTGAATCTGCAAAAGCGGCGAGGAGTCCTGTGGCACCTTATAGACTAACTGAAGTGTTGGAGCATAAGCTTTCGTGGGCAAAGACCCACTTCATTAGATGCATGTAATGGAAATTTCCAGCGGCAGGTATAAATATGCAGGCCAGAATCAGGCTGCAGAGTGTTTATCAATACTGTGCACACTAGCTGTCCATGAGGAGGACTGGGCAGGATGGAAGCAGCATACAACCTGGAACAAAGAAGAATTTACATCTCAGGATTGAGTAGACAAGACTTTTTTTCGCACATGGTTTAGGCTCTTATGGCTAGTTTTTTAAAGATGCCTAAATATGTAGACAGGAGCCTAGTGGTTTTTCTAAAGAATCTAGGTGCTGACAGTGGGATTCACAAGAGGGACTTACATGCCAGCCTGACTCATATTTAATTATTTAATACATATATCTTTAATGAGTGATAGAGAGATACTCAGTCCCTCAGAATATCCCCTGGTCCAGTGGCTAGGGGATTCACCTGAAAGGTGAAGATTTGAAAAGGGGTGCCCACTCCTTCTCAGGCAGATGGGGAGGGTGATTGAAATGGGATCTCCTATGTCCTGGGCAATGTTCCCTCTAATCTTTTTCCACTCTTACTGAGGTGGCCCCCGACTGAGAAGGAGAAAGATACTCCCCACATTCTCCTTGCACACCAGAGCCTAGGGGTCCCAGGCTCAAGCCCCACAGGAGGTGGTGGTGGGACTAGAGCACCAGCCCAGGCTCCCCAATGATTAGAGGGAGCCTTGAGCCTCAGGGGCCAGATCCAAGCAAGCCACATCTGACCCCTGGGCCTTAGGTTCCCCACCACTGGTTTATAGTGATCCTGATCCTGAGTACGTAGTGTAGCCACTGAGTTAGCTAAAAAAATATGAAGGGGAAATACATGTTATGAAAAGGGAACATATGATGGTGGTGTGGTATGCAAATATTTAGCAGCATAAGTCTGGGAGGGTACAGGGATCCCACCTTTGTGGATCAACTTTGAAGTTTGGTACTAATCATTGTAACAGTTGGTAATGACTGGCTTCATATTTCTGTGTAAAACAGCATACTCAAGTACAGGCAGTCCCCGACTTATGCGGATCCGACTTACGTCGGATCCGCACTTACGAACGGGGCTTTCTCGCCCCGGAGGTCGAGGTAGCGGATTGCTACCTGCGAGCTCCGGGGCGAGAAAGCCCCGTTCGTAAGCTGCTCAGGTGCCCCTGGTCTACTGGAGACCATCTCCAGCAGACCAGGAGCACCGGGCGGGTTCCCGTGCTTCTGAGGCTTTGCCAGAGCAAAGCCTCAGAAGCGCGGGAACCCGCCGCTGCTGCCGCTTGAGTCCCAGTGCCTGTGGTCTGCTGGAGACCGTCCCCAGCAGACCACAGGCACCAGGACTGAAGCCGCAGCCGCGGGGGGGGGGGTCCCGCGCCTCTGAGACTTTGCCAGAGCAAAGCCTCAGAGGCGCGGCACCCCGCTGCCGCTGCGGCTCTGCTCCCCGTGTTCCTGGTCTGCTGGGGGGGGGGGGCACGGCTAGTGTGCCCCCCCCAGCAGACCAGGCTTTTGTTTTGGACCCTGGAGCAGAGCAGCTGGGGCGCTGCGGATTGGTCCTGCAGCGCCCGCTCTGGGCACTACTGGACCAACCCGGCAGCACCCCAGCTGCTCTGCCCCAGGTCCTGATTCAGCTGCTGCTGGTCAGTTTCAGCAGTGGCTGAATCAGGACGCCTGGGGCAGAGCAGCTGGGGTGCTGCTGGGTTGGGCCAGTAGCGCCGAGGAGCGGTGCTACTGGAGCAACCCAGCAGCACCCCAGCTGCTCTGCCCCAGGCGTCCCCAAGTCAGCCGCTGCTGAAACTGACCAGCGCTGACTACAGGAAGCCCGAGGCAGAGTTGCTCTGCCCCAGGCTTCCTGGAATCAGCGCTGATCAGTTTCAGCAGCAGCTGACTTGGGGAAGCTTGGGGTTCTTAAGTTGAATCTGTATGTAAGTCAGAACTGGCGGTCAGTTTCAGCAGCGGTTGAATCTGGACGCCAGTTCCGACTTACATACAGATTCAACTTAAGAACAAACCTACAGTCCCTATCTTATACGTAACCCGGGGACTGCCTGTACATGAAAAACGTTCCCTCCATAGGCTCCTCAAATAGCCCATAAGCTACTGTAAAATGAAATGTAAACAATAAGAGAATAAATAACAATAAACAATAGATAAGATTGTTTAGAGGTGCATCAGATCTGTATCCCTTTTCCCATTCAACTCTCCTACCCCGTGAAAACCTAATTGTATGTATCTAAGTGCAAGGACGTATGTTCTGTAACAAATCAATGTGCATAATATATAAAACAAACAATGGGAAGAAAACATCCAATAAAAGGACCTTCTTGTTTGAAATACTTTAAAAATATAATTAACAGCATGAAGAGATACTTACTATTATTTTAGAGACCTAATATGCAATAAAGTAATCCATGAGAATCCTTCAGTTTAACACAGAAATTCTTCATTCTATCATAATCAGTGCACCACTCTGCACTTTGCAAATGATAAATAATTCTGAAAAAAAATCCCTGGTTTGCCTTACCATGTAAAAATCAACATTTTATTGAGCTATCAACCACCAAACAATGCCATCTGTACTTCAGGCATAGCAATGAAACTTAATTTTCTTGTCAACCAGGTGCATGTTGACTCTTCCAGTACATTTGTGATTTTAGGCAAAACTTTAATTTACAGCAGTGTGTGTCAAAACTAGTTCCACTGAAGTGAGCGCAGTTACCTCAGTGCAAAATTATATTGAGAGACTTTGTTTTCTGACATCTTTAGAAATTGTCTTCCTTGTATACTGTGTACTTTATACACAGTGAGTAAGCATCTAACTATAATCTATATATTTCTTAATCCTAGTAAGTATGATCTGATACAACTGGTCGGGGGGAACAGCAGCTTATGGTACACACACCCACACACGTTCTCCTGCCCCCAATGTGGAATGATATCTCTGATAAGTTATTTATCTCATGTCTATTCAATTAATTTCATTTACTTTGGTCCCATTACCAGTTTCATATTTATTCATTTTGCTTTTTAGGATATATTTATTAATTTCAAATCCTGGAGAATGTAAAATATCTCTCATTTCTTTGTATCACTCTGTCAGACTCAGGAATCCTTCTTCTCTCTCTCTCCTTCCCCTCCAAAAATGGAATTCTACATCCCTACCCACCTTGTGGTCAGGCAAGATTTAATCAAGAAGTGCAGGATTTAGCTAGGCCTGGCAAGACATAACACTGTGGCAGTGACAGGTTTGCTATACACGAAAATGTCATAACTTTAAAGACTGAGATCTTGCACTCCTATACTGGTAAATGCTTAAGGCAAAAATGGGTAATTTCCAGCTTTCTATGGGAGTTACCTGATACTCCGAAGCTTCTCAGGCATTAGTACTGGCTGAAGAGACACCCAAACTCATACTGATCAAAGTTTTCTGTTATACCTTCATGTGTTTCATAGATAAGATATACAGTACATGATACAAATAGCTAGATGATTTATAGCATATGTCTGAGTATTTATTTGTATGTATGGGATGGAGGATATTCCTCCCTCCTCCCCTCCCCCCTCCCCCCTCCCCCCGGGCTGGACAGAGACTATTTTATATTAAAATAAATGTTTATAATATATTACTTATGAATCTCAATAAGATCATTAACTGTGCTGCTGTTGTCATGGTGACATATCCATGATGGCTATGATAAAATTCAAATAGGTGAGGGAACAACATAAAAATGACTGAGTTTCTCCAGAAAAACAAGAACCAATGGTCTGGTAGCACTTTATAGACTAACAAAACATGTAGCTGGTATCATGAGCTTTTGTGGGTATCATGAGCTTCAGATGACCGGAGGGTTTGGGGTTTTTTTTTTTCTTTAGTTTCTCCAGAAACTCTGCAACATTAACAGTTCAGCTTAGATCACTATCCTTGCTGCCATGGATGTCATCTTTCTTTATACCAACATCCCTCGCAACAGCAGCTAACAGCTTTCTTGATGTATTTGGGGTAGTTGCTGGAAACTTGAAGACAGATGTAGGGGGCATCTATGGGATATTTGTGTCTGAAGAGTTCCACGATGAATCTGACTGTGATGTTCAGGAACTGAATGCTAGAGTGGGAGTGTTTTAGAGAGAGTTTAATGGATGAACATACAGAAAAATGATAAAGATATCTGACCTCTCAATCCTCATTCTCAAGAGAAATCTGTATATTTTCATCTTGGAAAGACAAGCCTGGAAACTCAATTCATAACTTTGCTAGATACTAAAAATCACAGTGAGAATAAAGACCCTGGATTTATGGCTTAATACAATAATAGATAACCCATGGAATCCCCTCTCATCTCCCAAACATTCTTTTCCCCCTCTTTTCTCTCCTGTGACTGGAGAGGTGTTAGCTGGCTATTTCACATTGAAATATAAGTTAACTACCTAGTGAAACAGTCTATTCCACATTGCATTTAGCTATGGCAATCTAAGGACTGGTCTACACTATGAAGTTAGATTGACTCAGCTACACAGCTTAGTGTTGTTAAAAATCGATAACCCTCAATGGTATAATTAAGCTGACATAACCCGTGCTGTAGATAATTCTAGGTAGACTAAAGAATTCTTCCTTCTGCCTACCTGCCACCTATTAGAAAGGTGACTTATCTACACTGTTGGGAAAACCTCTCCTGTCAGTGTCAGTAGTGCCCATATTTAAATGATACAATGGCATAGCTGAATTACTATGGCTGTGCAGCTCAGAAGCCTCTCTCTCTCACCAGCAGAAGTTGGTCCAACCTAATTTGTCTCTCTAATAATGCAGGAAGGCATGAGTGGAAATTTAAACAGTATATAAAGTAAATCAACTATAAATGAATGTCTAAATATTTTGGAGTAGATTTCTCCTCTTAATTTCCCACCAGTTTTGATATTTGTGCAGCTTTAAGAGTGATAGCAATGATTAGATCCCCACAGTAAACAGTGACAAGATCTGTTGGTTTTGTTGCATCATCCTACTCGCAGCAAGTCTAGATAATTCAGTAGTAAAAATATCTGTCAGTACTGTATTTGAACTAGCTTTCTCACCATTGCCACCACTTGTGGAGCTCTATCTGTTTTGACAATTGTGGCAAAATGGCTACTGTAGACAAAGCCAATCCAGAGTTGTAGCTGGAAGGTTTTCTCCTCCTTCCTCAGTCTCTGGCTTGCAGGTGGCAAGTTGCTATATTGCAATGGGGAGTATCAGTGACCCCTCTCCCCTGTGCATTGAGTTGTATCTCAGTTGCCAGTGGCAAAATGCAGGTGTACTGTTTTGCAGTATGGGGCTGGAGGGCCTCCCTCCTTAGGGCACCAATTTGTCCCCTTCCCTCCCGCTGTCTCTGTTGTCTTCTCCATTGCAAGCTACACATAGTGTCAGGATAGAACTTGAAGCTGCTAGCAGGAGCATCGTCAGCTTCTTCCCAGCCACTGCCTTTGCTCAGCTGTTTTGCTGTCTGGAGGATCCACTGTGAATCCCTCCCACCGCACCAATGCCACCTCCCACCACCACTGTAGCTGCCCTAACCCTTCTGATACAGTCTTAACTCTTTGTGAGCCTTTAGTCAGATGATATTTCCCATAACAGCAACAGTATCTTAGGAGAAACACAGCAAAAGGTCACTAATATCTTGTACTCATAAGCATTTACTTTACTTTAACTTATTATTGTTGAGTGATGTAAATGTTCTCAACCCACATACTGATAAGAATGTATACTTTAATGGGGCATTCAGTTAAAATAAATGTCAGAATGTTAAAATAAAAATCTAAAGATGATGTTCTGCCCCCATTGAAGTCAATGAGAGTTTTGTCATTGCTTACAATTGCACCCTTAGCTCCCACTAACTCTTTATATATAAATTATTTAGGAAACATTAATTAATATTAATTTAGACATCAATGATGAATATCTCATGCAAAGTGAGTGTTGTACAAAGTCTTGTGAGATGCAAAATGTTTGCTTTTAAAGGAGTGTTTAAAATATATTTTTGTGACTTTATTGCTGTGAAAGATGCTAGATCAATAGCCCTGGAGAATTACCAAGTAAATCACAATCAATGGCAATACAAGATTCTCCAGCAATACCCTGCCAGTCTCTTTAAAACATAACCCAGTGAGGTGATGGTTAAGGTTCTGATTTTGCAGTAAATATGATAAAACAAAGCAAAGAAGGTAGAGTTTTTTTCTATGTACTTTCATTCCTGTCCCTTTCTCTGTGACTACCAATTAGTGCTACTACCAATGGTGTTTTTGTGAGCTGGACAGTTGTTCAAAGGAAGTTAGACTAAAGACTACCAAACACATTCCACATAGGCAAACTGGGACAGTGTCCTGTTAGCTACTCTAAACAGAACTTTGAGGAACCCCAACATGCTATTCACTTAGTTACGTCTATACTGTGAGAAAAACCTGCGGCACCAAGTGCAGGGCTATAAAATGCCAGAGTAAACATTTGGGCTCAAGACCCTACAACCAAAGAGGTGCTCAGAGCCCAGGCTGCAGCCAAAGTCCAAAGCCAATATTTTATAGCTCCACAGCCTAACCCCATTTGGCTGAGGCAGGCCAGTTATGGCCATGCCATAGATCTTTTATTGCAGTGTAAACACACCTGTAGGCATCCAGCCAAGGGTGTCATTTCAGGAGGGTAAGGGGGGCAGCAGCCATGTGCTCAGGGATGCAGCTTGCTTTTCATCCCATTCCCTGGCCCCTAAGGGATTGAGGGGAAAATGCTTGCAATCTGTGCATGCCTCTCCCACCTGGCTGGTGAGCTCTCTTCACCAGTCAGGTGTGAGAGGCATGTACAGATTGCAATTACTTTCCCCTCGATCCCTTAGCACCCAGAGAATGGGTTGAAAATTAAGCCGCATCCCAGAGCTCATGGCTGCTGTCCCTTTTACCATCCCAAAAAGGCACCCTTGCATCCAAGTTACCATGGTGTTATAATAGGAAGGTGTGACGGGGCACCGAGGCCCCACACTGGGCCACGGGGGGTAAGTGCCCTGTTGTCGTTGCCGGGGCCTGCTTACCGGCGGTGCCCCAGCTGTTCCTGCGCCGCCGCACGGCTAGGGGAGCTCCGGTGCGATTGCCAAAAGAGGGAGGCGCCGAGCCCACGGCAAGATGGCACGGGGGCGGGCTAGACCAATGACATCAGGATGACGTCCAGCCTGACGTCCGGGGCGGCAGGAGATTTAAAAGCCGCCTAGATGGAGCAGAAGAGAGGCAGGAGCGCAGGAGAAGAGGGTCCTCGAGAGGGGCGGAAGGCGCCGGTGGAGACGGAACCGGACACCATCAGTAAGGCCAGAGGGGCTGACCTGATGAGGAGCTGAGAGAATAAGGATTCTCAGCAGGGGGGAGAGCAGGGAGAGAGAGAGGAAGTGACCCAGGGCAGGGCGGTGAACCAAGCCTGTGGGCTAATGTGTTTAGGGTTTCTACCCCGTTAGCCGGACTAGGACTGCAGCATGGTCTAAGTCCTTAGGGCCCTGGGCTGGGGCCCGTGAGTGAGGGCGGTCCCGGGCCCCCCTATCTCTCCCGCCTCGGGCGGAGGCAAACCATAGCAAGATGCCAGTCAAACGAATTACGCTGCCAGCCGAGAAGGGACTGTTCGGCCAGGCTTAAAGAGACAGTGTCGGACTCGGGGTTTCAGGTGCACCTGCTCCAGGGAACCGTCACAGAAGGGTGTGGTCATTTCAATAGATTTGGAAAGGTAGCAGGGATGACTTGCACCTGCAGTAAACCTGATGAGGTAATTAGCTCACCAGCTGAAGAGCAGAGTGAAGAAGTTAAGTGATGTAAAAAGCTGAGCTAAGGAGTAGGAAAGTGAGCTCTTTTCAGCTATTGCTGATCTCACATAAGTGCTACAACTAGAGTGCTGCAGCATCCCCTTGCTTGATGTGGTTTCCATTACATACAGGGTTCATTATTTGGTTCAATGATTCTCAGCACTGCCCCCCAGTACAGAATGTTGCAGCACTCCTGTATACTCATGGTGTACATGTAGAATAAAGGAGAAAGAATAATAGAGATACTTAGCATACTCTGATGTATAGCGTGTGTTGTTTAATTCACCAGGGTTGGGAGATGAGGAGGCTTTTAGAACAGGAAGTGAAGGGGAAGTGTGTGTGTGGGGGGGGAGGGGCAGCCAGCAGCTGCTCCCCAGGGCTTACCAGGAAAGGAGCTGCACTGCCCGTTTAGTGGCTGCGCCACAGCTTGTTATGGTGGCAGGGGCATGCTTGCTTGCTGCCTCCTGTGGTCATTCTGCAGTATAACTGTCCCTGTTATCACAGTCCTACCTTTCCATCTGATGAGACACAGTTGCATTCCATGCACATCCCATTATCCTGGCACAACCAAACTCCAGGCTTGCTTTAAGTTAGGACAAGAGAAAGTGCTGATCCTAGTTCTTACCATTTTGGAGGAGTTTTTAAACAAACTGACTCAAAGACAGACAGACCTGATGTCTCTCAAATTTATAGTAAATAAAAAAACCTCACAAAACATTTAGTTATAATTTAAAATAGGTATTATGATTATATTTTATACAGGTATAGTACATTTGTTTTATAGGCATAATGGTTAATATTGTATGACCATAGGATGGTACCATCTCCCTCAGTAATCTGCTTTTCTCCAAAAGATGTGGAAGCTAATTGCTGTTATGTACATATCATATATCTTCTTTGACATCTAGCCTAGTAGCTTTCACTAATAATTGATCCCTTGCTTCCCAAATGGCTTTATTTCTGTTGTTCTATTAAGTGTTTTTAATGTATTGTGATTACTACTAGTTGCTAATAGCTTAACCTATTAGGCTATTGCTTTAGGTTTTATGGCTGAATACTATAATAATTCTTCAAAAAAACAGCAAAATGTTGATCTGATTGCAGGACTGTCTTTTATGGTATGTTTGTAAAACATCCAATATAATGGGGTCTGACTCTGGGGCTTTGAATGGTACCCTAAAGAAAATAACAAACAACAATTAGAGATGATCAGAAAATGGGGGAAATTCTTTCCTTTTTGCCAATGCTCAAGATTTGTTTAAAATCAAAAATCAAAACATTTTGAATAACAAAAACAGCCAGAACTGGACCTATCTTGTTCACCAAGGTAAGGGATTAAGGGGTTGTAACACATCCTGTTGTTCTCTTGAACACACTGCTATCTATATTAAGAATAGTTAAGAGAAGAACCACTGCATCCTTCTCCCTCTGTGTAGGTGAAGAAGAGGGCATAGGGGGAAACACCTGATAAAGTCTGAGATGAGCAGAATCAAATGCATCAGCCAGCCCTTTCTCTAGAACAGTGGGGAACCAGGAGGGAGACTGCCTCAGTGTAACAATGTCCCTCTTTGCTGCACTGTCCCTGGAGTAGCCACGTATTTCCCCCTACACTGTACAGAAATCTATTCTGTAGTATCCCTGCTATTGCCAGCTCTCACTCTAAATGTCCCCTACTCTTTAGGAAAGTCATATTGAATGAGGAAGATGCCCTAGATGAAAAGTCCGTAGCACTAATCCCGTGTATGCTCCACAGATTTCCAGAATTTCATCAACTCGCTGCCTCTTCCCTAATTGATAGTTTCTCATTTTTTCAGGAACTCCATGTGACTGATTATGTGGAGTTTTCTGTACTAACTGTTCCCCCTGAGTTTGACAAACATGTGTACAGTTAGGGTATATCTTCAGCAGCGTTATTTCAGAATAACTGACATTATCCCAAAATAACATAGTGTGCATCTACCCTACAAGCCTTTATTTCAAAATAATGGTGAGCTGGAGGACTTCTTATTTCAGCTCATGGTAACCCTCCTTTCATGAGGAGTAAGAGAAGTCAAAGGGAGAGTGTTCTTCCTTCAACTTCCTGTTGTAGACAGCACCAAAAGCTGAATTAAGCTATTTCGACTTCAGTTTCGCAACTGACATAGCTGAAATTGCATAGCTTAATTTGACTTTAGCCCTGCTGTGTAGACGTACCCCTAGATAATTTCTGCTAGTAGAGTGAATAATGAGTCTCAATTAGCAACCCTACATTTGCACTGCCCAGAGACTTCGGCTACCTCATGCCAGAATACAGCTGTTTTCTGTACTCATTGTGCCATTTTTTCATTGTGCCATTTTCCTGATTGCTCTAAATGTACTGTATAACTGGGTTATGTACTGTACAACTGGGTTATAATTTCCTTTTCCCCCATTATTATCAATTTTATTATTTGCATAGAAGCAACAGTGTTCTTTATTCAGTCTCTGATGCTATGGATTAAAAATATGAATTACCATTCACTTTAAATGATATTGGAGCATTTATTTACAGAAAGAATACAGTGGGAAAGAAATCTAAACCCTCAGGGAACAGAGCTTTGTAAACATTTTCACTTTACAAAATTGTGTGGATAATTCATTGTTAAAAGTAGCAGTATGAAACATAAATCCTGTCAAAGTGTAGGAAAGTGATATAATTATCACAAAAAAGAGGCTGATACAGGAGTTTTCTAATGGAATGAGGGAGAGGGGAGTAGAAAGCTGGTAGAGAAACAAAACAGTTTATGGGTCAGATTCTGCTTTCAGTTCCACCGATGAAAACTAACTTAATTGGAGTTGCTCAGCATTTCAACCTATCCCAGAACAGCATTTCCTCTTCTTCCTGGAATGTAGCAGTTCAGTTCAACATACAACAACTCCCAAAGTCACCAAAGCAAGATTTGTATAGTCAAGATAACTTTTTGACCAGGAAGAAATAATCCTGGCAAACATCTGTGTTCTAAGTATTCAATCAACACTGCCATTTAGATGGGCCAAAATAGAAATCCCTAACTGTATGTCTACATTGGGAAGGTTTGTCTACAAAAAATGCTGTCAATATGAAAATATGTAAAATTTGCCAAAAGTCAAAACCAGTCAAACCAGTTTTTCTGCCTTCCATTGTTGACATTTCATGACCACATTGCTAGCACCCTGTACACAGATAAAGCAAAGCAATGTGGGTATGTGCAGTGTTATGGGAAGGCAGAGCTGATCCTTGCACTTCTTGGGATTCCCTCATAGCTCTGCAAGTTCTCTATGCTGAGAAATGTCAAAGAAGCATAGCAATCTCTCCAGCCTTCCCCCTGTAGCAGGAATATGCCTGTGGCTGTGTTTCTAGTGTAGAATAGAACAGGATCATTTCAAGGATTTGTTCTTTTTTCCCCAAAGGAAGCAGCTCACTCAGATGTCAGATACTTCCCAGAGCTTTGAAACGGGAGGAGTGCATGCCTGCAGGGCAGCAGAGATCACAAAGCACTGAGTACAACCATCAGAATAAGCATTGTGGAATACTGGCAGAAACCAGCTCTCTTGACAAAAACAGAGTTCACACTTGCTCTTTGTCAACAATAAAGGGAGAGGAAAAGACAAAAGTCTTTCACATGGCTGGAAGGTTTTTGCCACCAAAACTGGGTGTTTTCCTGACAAATGTTGCATTGTAGTGTAAACGCTCTCACTGTTTTGTTACCAAAAGGCAGTTTTTGGTGACAAAATGTGTCAGAGTAGACAAGACGCAAGTATCTACTGTTGCTTATCCGCACAAAAAGGTTGGAAAATCTTCCATCCTATTTTGTATCCCTTCTCAATTAGGCTTTGGGCAATAATCAGGGAGTATGGTATAGATCCAGCTGGTGTTCAGTTGGACAATACCTTGGATACTGTTCTCAGTTGGCATATGTTAGAATAGCCACCAAGCTGCTCTAGCCACAGCTGCAAGTGGGCAGAGAATCAGAAACCACCTGCACAATAGATTTTCACTGCCTTTCCAAGTATTTGCACAGCAAAGATCTTAGCCTGGGTTTAAAAAAATGAAAATTACATTAAATGTATTCAGAAATAAAGGTTGTTATCCTCTTCCTCCAGAGTGCTGGTGGGGCATTTCTTGATAATATTCAGGTTTCACTTTATGCCTAACAAGACACCTGAGCCATGCCCCAATAACATGCTAACAGGCACCTTGCTGAGGCTTACTTCCATAAAAAAGCTGGATTGAAAAAAAAGAAAAGAAGAGACAAAAATTTCATACTGTAATATTGATTTGTATTCCAACACATATTTTGATTTGACCTCGTTGAGGACTACAGCAGGGCGAGGAATGAAACAATGAGAAAAAATATGTTGAGTACAGTATTTGATTAATCATATTGGCTGGTCTCTAGTAAACGATGCTATTCAAGGGTTTTAGAGTGGCAATGCTTTCTTCTTAGTAACAGTGAATAACTGTTAAATTTAGACCAAATTTTTTCAAGTTTGACCGATGTCCCTCTTCTCTGAAACAATACTCTTTAGTTGCCAGATCAGCCATCACAGAAACAAACTTTTGTTCTTGGAGGAACTTAGCTCTCCCATCTTAGCAATAATGAGTGTTTGGCTTCAAGTACTACTCTAGAAAAATAAAGCTCTCTGTAAATTTGAGAGTATTCAGGATGACTGGGTATTCCCAAAACAGCTCTGAGAAGAAATTTTTACCGAGGTGATCCTTAGTATTGTTAAGAAGCTGTGATGGATAGGAGGAGAGCTAACCAGCACTCAGTGACTAAACAATTAAACTCAGGTAGCTAAATGTGTTGGTGGAAAGCCAGAAAAACCAATGTGATATAGTACTAAATTTAAATTGTAAATATATACCTTGCCATCTCTCTTTTTGTGGGAGTTCTAAGGTAGCAACTGGAAGAAGCAAGATGAAATAATCAATTACCATGCCTATAAGAAATACTTGGCATGGGAATGGACTGGACCTTGGAGTATGTATGAGTATGGATTGTGAGTAGAGGGGAAATGTATACTTAGTTGTGATCTGATTATTTTGTCTTTGTTTTGCTGTTTGGTTAAACTTCTCTGTGTGAAGTCCATGTGCTTCCCTCACCCATTCACAATATTTAAGCTACAGCCCAAAGACACTGTATTTCTTTGGCTGTCTCTAGACTGGCAAGTGTTTCCACAAAAGCAGCTGCTTTGATTGACTATATTAACCACCCTAGTTCAAACTAGGGTGGTAGTTGTAGTAAATTGAGGGTCAGTAACATGGAGTCAGCAGGCCTAAATAGAAGCCTGTAACATGAAAACAGCAACAGGCCTGCAATCTAGTGAGCAAGACTTTGGTTCAGTAACAGGAGCCAAGAAAGAGGCCCTATTGATAAATTGTGTGATTGTGTAAGTTAGGTCGAGCATGGAAGGACACAGGGAGGCACTGGGTACAGACTGTGAGCCAAAGGGAAGTAATGGAACATCTTAATAAGAAATGTCTTGGTACAAAAACTCCCTAAAAACTAATGCTCATACCGACCTAGGTTCAGGACTGGGTCGGAATTGACAGCATGAAGGATAGTAAGTAAGCCCCCCTTCTGTAAGGTGAGGGGTGGTAACTAGGCAACAGAGGGTGGTAACCTGGTACATAAAGAAATGATGTAAGTTGTTTGTACCTGTCTATAAAAGGACACTGCAGAGGGTGCTCTCCGGCCGACCTTGGGGGGGGTGCACTAGGCGCCTGAACGGCAGGTGTCATTGTCTAAACTTACAGAATGCACAGTAGCTTAACTTTGACTAACTGCTGTTAATATTTGTTATATGGCAATAGGCCTGCCCAGTGTTGGTACCTTGTCAACGCGGGCCATAGTGCCCAGTGGTGTAACATTGTACTGAACTCTGTTACCAACTGGTAGAGCTTCGCATTTGACAATAAACCTGCTCGATTGCTTTCAAACCTTGCCTGCATCTGTTGTTTCCGGGGCCTTTCAGAGATCTCTTGTGTTGACCCAAGTGCACGGGGTCTAACACTCTAGATAAAGGGAGTACCGACTGTTACACACGCAGCCAAAAGTTTAACAACTGAGTAGAGGTCCTGTCAGGAGCGCGCCAGGACAACCCTAACCAGACGACGCTGACACTGAGAGTCCAGACCACCGAAGGTACCGAGGTATGAAAACACCGAGGTACGACAGTAGTGTAGACATACCCTGTGTGTGCCTGCCTAGCCTGAGAGGTCAGCTATCAGGGACACAGTTTGTTTTCTATGTCCTTTTTTTTTCCCTTTCAAAGCTTTCTTGTGGCAAAAGAGCTTGGGGTACCCTTGGGAAGAATTTCAAGTGTTTCTTCCTGGTTTTCAGGGTTTACTTAATTCACTTAATGGTGGCAGCCTATCTCCCAGGGGCAGTAAATCTGTGACACTGGGAAGTTTTTGTAAGCAGAACTTATAGAGGCAAAGCATTTTTAAAGTCTCTTGCAGGCCCTCATCTCCTGCACTCAGAGTGCCAGAGTGGAGAACAGCCTTCACAGAAGCCTTTAATTAATTCCTAGCAGATGGAAATTAAGATATCACTCTTCT
This sequence comes from Pelodiscus sinensis, assembly GCF_052426305.1. NCBI lineage: Eukaryota > Metazoa > Chordata > Testudines > Trionychidae > Pelodiscus > Pelodiscus sinensis. Next base: position 223,069,909 of record NC_143052.1, read on the forward strand.
TTCCCTCTCAATTCCTTTACTTTTTGTTGTTGTTGTTTTTATCTTTTTTTCTGTTCTACCCTTAATTTCTTGGACAAATGAAAAACCCATTAGTGAATAACTTTGCAAATCCACCTTTTTATGCAAAACTGTGGGTACCTAGTTTTGACAGCTAAATCTTGTATTTGTTAAACATATCATAGATCTAGTCTGCTACAGACCTTTTATTGCATGCATTGATTTTTATCCTCTTTCTTTCATTTCAGTATATTCAGCAATAGTAGATTTGACCAAGATTTATTCTGTGCATACCCATCAGGACTAACATATCAGGTTTACATTCTTCTTTTGTAGTTACTAAGGAACAAGATGTATTTAATGAAAAGTGCTTATCTGTATTACCTGACTCTATGTGTGACGTGCATTTAGATTTAACACCTCTTAAGGGGTTAGTCATAAAATACAAGCAGTTATCTGGAAATCATATGCAAAATACTAAATGAAAAAAATGCTATAATCACAGAGACAGCAACAATATGGAATTGAAATGACGCTGTACATAGCAGATCAGTAGCAGATTGAATTTAATGATAGTGTTGTTTTTCTGTACATTTGTAGGTGGTGTTTCAGTCACATACTTAAGGATTTAGTATGGCTGTATATATTCACTTTCTAACGTAAATACTCAACAGCCTTGACATTCTTGCAGAATATGTTCAAAATAGGTGAGATCATTTCTAAAGAATAAGCACTTACAATCCAGGCCCCCACCTTTCTGCATTGTCACCTGGAGGAGCACAAGTGGTGCTTCATCCTTCTTTAATGAAGTTTCTGACTAACTCTTACAAATCATTGTATTTGTTAACTGTATCATAGATCTAGTATGCTACATTAGCATTTGTACTTGATCAGTACAATAGTGCATTTATCCTTGCTGTTACCTCTGCCATTTTAATATTATATTCAGCTCCATTAAAATTACAGGTTGAACCTCTCTAGACAGGCATCCTTGGGGCCTGAACGCTTTTGAACAAGAGAATTTTCTGGACCATGGGAGGTAAATATTCTCTAGGAGCATTACCAACACTTCCACTGCTTACTGGGCTATTAGAGGACATTTAGAGCTAAATAACAGCACATAACACTGATAGCTAGGACTGGTTACTATAAACAAACTTTATGGGACCACATACATGAAAAGTGGACATGTATGTGGATTTTAGTGAGCTTCCACATTTGGCTCACTAAAATTATTCCAGATGACAGATGTTTCTGAACCAGGCAGTTCTGGACTAGAGAAGTTCAACCTGTATTACTACAATAGTTGCACTTCTTTACTGCAAACCTTCCCTCTGCCCTTGCAGATGGAGGCACACATATAAAAACACTAATAATGTTTTCAGGACTTTTTAAACATCAGGATCTTTTACAAACATTTGCTAGTGGCATCCAGTAGACATAGTGTACTCAGATTTCCACAAAACCTTTGACAAGGTCCCTCACCAAAGGCTCTTAAGTAGTAAAGTAAGTTGACATGGGAAAAGAGGGAAGGGCCTCATGGATTGAAAACTAGTTAAAAGACAGGAAACAAAGTATAGGAATAAATGGTAAATTTTCAGAATGAAGAGAGGTAACTAGTAGTGTCCCCCAAAGGTCCGTACTAGGAACAATCCTCTTCAACCTATTTATAAATGATCTGGAAAAAGGGATGAACAGTGAGGTGGCAAAATTTGCAGATTATATTAAACTGCTTAAGAGAGTTAAGACCAAATCAGACTGTGAAGAGCTTCAAAAAGCTCTCACCAAACTAAGTGATTGGGCAGCAAAATGGCAAATGAAATTTAGTGTTGATAAATGTAAACTAATGCACATTGGAAAAAATAATCCCAACTAGACATACAATATGATGGGAACTAATTTAGCTACAATTACTCAAGAGAGATTTTGGAGTCATTGTAGATAGTTCTCTGAAAACATCCAGGCTACGGCTACACTGGCATGATTTTCCGGAAATGCTTTTAACAGAAAAGATTTCCGTTAAAAGCATTTTCGGAAAAGCGCGTCTAGATTGGCAGAATAGTGATAGAAATGTAGCTGTGTTAGTCTGGGGTATCTGAAGCAAAATGCAGGACAATGTACTTTTTGCAGAAAAGAGTCCGTGGCCAATCTCTGCTATCTATACTGGCCCTTTTGCACAAAAGTTTTTTGGAAAAAGACTTTTGCCCAAACGGGAGCAGCATAGTATTTCCGCAAAAGCACTGACAAACTTACATGAGATCGTCAGTGCTTTTGCGGAAATACAAGCAGCCAGTGTAGACAGCTGGCAAGTTTTTCCAGAAAATCGGCTGCTTTTCCGGAAAAAGTGGCCAGTCTAGACACAGCCCCAGTGTGCAGCGGCAGTCAAAAAAGCAAACAGAATGTTAAGAATCATTTTAAAAGGGATAGAGTATAAGGCAGAGACTATCTTATTGCCTCTGTATAAAATCATGGTATGCCCACATCTTGAATACTGTGTACAAGATGGCATTGGACAAGGTTAAGAAAAGGGCAACAAAAATGATTAGGGGTCTGGAATAGATCCCATATGAAGAAAGATTAAAAAGATTTGAACTTTTCAGCTTAGAAAAGAGGAGACTAAGTGGGGATATGATAGAGGTCTATAAAATCATGAGTGATGTAGAAAAAGTGACAACCCCCTAACCACAAACAAATTATTTCCAGTAACCACACAACACACCTCCTGAAACCTACCCCTGCAATCAGCCCCAGTGCCAACTCTGTCCACACATCTACACAAGCAATTTAATCACTGGACCCAACAACATCAGACACTACATCAGAGGCTCATTTAACTGCACAACTACTAATGTGATCTATGCTATCAAATGCCAGCAAAGCCCCACTGCCATGTATATTGGCCAAACTGGACAGTCTCTACAGGAAAGAATTAATGAACACAAATCAGATATTCATAAAGGCAACACATAGAAATCTGTTGGAGAACACTTTAACTGGCTTGGGCACTCATTAATGGAGCTCCAAGTTACCTTGTTATTTCAGGCCAAGTCCACAAGCCAAATACACAGGGAAGGGTTGAAAGTTAACTTCATTTACAAGTTTAATTCTTATGCTGATGAAATGAACAGAGCCATCAGCTGGCTCACAAAATACCTTCTACAACCAACCAAACAATAGAGGTGCCAATTGTTCTTATCAGCCTCTTGTAACTACTTGAAAAATCTATTCACTGTCTCTTATTTTTCCCTTTTCTCTCTTTTTTCCCCTTCCCTTATTTATTCTTGGATCTGGACTTCTAATACTCCAGTTTTCTGAAGAAGTGGGGTTGTGCCCACAAAAGCTCATGATACCATCTACATGTTTCATTAGTCTTTAAGGGTACGTCTACACTGCATCCCTAGTTCGAACTAGGGATGCAAATGGAGACAATCAAAGTAGTTAATGAAGCGGGGATTTAAATATCCCGTGCTCCATTAACATGATCTCGCCGGCGCGCTAGTTCGAATCACAGCTGATTCGAACCAGGAAGTGCGCGCCGGGACGCGTTAGTTCGGACTAAAGCCCTTAGTCTGAACTAATGTTACTCCTCAAAAAATGAGGTCTCATGGCGCCACCCCAGATCCAGTCACTGGCATCAACTCGACCTTGTACTAGTCCGCAGAAAACATCTCAACTCCATTAAATTTACACATGCGTATCACAGTGCAGATTGTGACACTGATAACTCATTGATTATCAGTAGAGTGAAAATTGCTCCAAAGAAACTCCATACGTCAAAGGACTGCAGAAAACCAAAGGTTAACATCCTCAGTACTAGAGATACACTGAAATGCTCTGTCTTTGCTCTGTCTTTGCAGAAGAAATCACTCACAAAATGGAAGACAAACCTGTCCAGCAGTCTGTTGATGAGACATGGTCTATGCTGAGTGCTGCAATATATGAATGTGACACATCTGCCTTTGGAACACAGATAACTAAGCTAATTCGAACTAACGCGTCTAGAACTAAAAACTAGTTCGAATTAGCGTTTTGCTAATTCGAACTAGCGCGTCCACACTGATTGGACGCAGGGGGGCATTTAAGGGCAGCTGAAACCGGTTCTGGCAGGGCATCAGGTCAGTAGTTGCTTTGTGTGGCTGCTGTCTGAGGCTATCTGAGGCTCGTGCTTAAAGGGACCCCCCTGGACAGCCGGTTCTCAGCTTTTCCTGCTTGCTTGCCAACCTCGCCGAGGGACAGCAAAGCGTCGGTCTCTGTGCCCGTCTGTGTCGGTGCTTCCCTTCGGGGGGGCCGCCGCAGGTGGCAACATGGAGCCACGGCTCGCCCTGCACCTTCTGGTGCACGTTCTGGACTTGCTGCTGCAAGCCTGCCAGCAATGGCTCGAGGCTGCCTGGCACCACTTGGTGCACGTCAGCCCCCTGCCTCTCCGCCTGGCCGCCCTGGGGGCCGTGGAGGAGCCGCGGCGGCGCCCCGGCACCGGCGTGCCCCGCCGCGTCTGGCGTCTGGACACCAGCAGCGACTGGTGGGGCCGCATCGTCCTGGAGCGCTGGGACGACCGACAGTGGACCCAGAACTTTAGGATGAGGAGGGACACCTTCCTGGAGCTCTGCGAGTGGCTCGCCCCTGCCCTGCAAAGAAGGGACACTCACATGAGACCCGCCATCCCCCTCCAGAAGCGGGTGGCCATCGCCCTCTGGAAGCTCTCCACGCCGGACAGCTACCAATCCGTCGGGAACCAGTTCGGCGTGGGGAGATCCACCGTTGGAGCGGTGCTCATGCAGGTAAGGCGCTCGTCGGCCACCGAGCTGGGGGGGGAGGGGGCTGCGAGGAGGGGATGGGCCGCCCCAGGGACAAAGGGGGGGGCGGGAGGAGGTGAAAGCGCCCCACACCGGAGGGGTCGGGCTGTCCCGGCCATATTACACGCCGCCAGGGGGGTTGCTTCCGGGAGTGGGGCGTGGGGCACTGCCAGGACACGCACGCACCCAGCCACCCGGGCGCCCCACTGATTGGCGCTTTGCTGTGTCTCTCTCCGCAGGTGGTCAAGGCCATCAACTGGGTGCTGCTCCGCAGGGTGGTCCGCCTCGCCGACCCGGACGCCGTCATCCGGGGATTCGGCGCCCTTGGCTTCCCCAACTGCGGGGGGGCCATCGACGGGACGCACATCCCCATCCGTGCCCCGGAACACCAGGCGTCCCGGTACGTCAACAGAAAGGGGTACTTCTCTGTGATCCTGCAGGCCGTGTGTGACCACCGGGGACAGCTCACGGACATTAATGTGGGCTGGTCCGGCAAAGCACACGACGCACGGGTGTACCGCAACTCCTCCGTGTGCCAGCGGCTGCAGGACGGGACCTTCTTCCCCGACCGCCACATCAGGGTCGGGGACGTGGACATGCCCGTGTGCCTGGTGGGGGATGCCGCCTACCCACTGCAGCCCTGGCTCATGAAGCCCTACACGGGGCACCTCAATCCCTCCCGCCAGGCCTTCAATGCCAGGCTGACCAGGGCCCGCATCGTGGTGGAGGGAGCCTTCGGACGACTGAAAGCCCGCTTTCGATGCCTCCTCACCCGTCTGGACCTGGCCGAGCACAACATCCCTCCCGTGGTGGCGGCATGTTGTGTGCGCCACAATTTGTGTGAGTGGAAGGGGGAGGCTTTCCTGCCAGCCTGGATGGCTGAGGCTGACCGCATGGCTGGACACTACGGTCAGCCCCGCACCGCCGCCGTCCGGGAAGCCCAGCGGGGGGCCGTCCGGATCCGGGAAGCCCTGCGGGAGAGCTTCCAGGTGGAGGAGGAGGAGGACTGACCTCTCCCTTGCATGCCCCACTGGGGCCTTCTTCCACCCTACCCCCCTTCCTTCCCCTTTCCCCTCCCTCCCTACTGTCAAATAAAGACACCTGTTTTTCAAACAAAAACGTCTGTTTATTTCACAGAACTGGGGTGGGGGGAGGGAGGAATGAAGGTGGGAGAAGGGAGGGGGAAACCTGGGACGAGGGAGCTGGAAGGGGAGGGGAGGGAAGGGAGGAAGGGAAAGGAAAGCTCAGGGGTGGGAGTCCGGCTGCCTCTCCCGTCTCGCCACACTGCGGGTCCGGGGGCGTTGGTGGGGAATGGTTGTGGAGGGTGGGGCAGGAGGGACGGGGGGTGTGGAGGAAGCAGGAGCAGAAGCAGGAGTGGGAGCAGGGGGAGCAGGGGGAGCATGAGGGGGAGCAGGGGGAGCAAGAGGGAGAGCAGGGGGAGGAGGAAATGGGAAGCGGTCCAGCAGGCTCTGGAGGTGGCCTCACAGAGCATGGCCCTGCTCCTCCAGGGCCTCCAGACTCCTCCGGCGCAGCCTCAAGTCCTCCTGGACCCAGTGGTCCTGGACACGGAGCTGTCGATCCAGGAACCGGAGGTGCCGCCTCCTGGTTCCTGGCTGTCCTGCTTGCCCGGGCGCGGGCAGCTGCTGCAGGCGGGGTGGTGCGCTTTGCAGGCCAGGTGCTGCAGCTGTGGTGCAAGAAGACCAGCGGTCAATTACCCCAGGGGCCCAGGTGTGTGAAACCCAGCTCCCCTCTGCAATGCCAGGGCCCCTGCAGGATCCCCAGCTGCTGCTCCGTGGTGGGCAGGCCCAGGCGCACGGTCCCAGGGCTCCCTCTCGCCCCAGCCCCCCGTACACATAAGGGGAACACGAGGGTACTCACGGGTGGACGCCTCCCCGGCCTCAGACGATGCAGGCGAGCGGCTCTGTGGCGTGCCTCGGGGGTCCCGGGTCCTGGGCAGGCTGGCGGCAGGCTCCTGGCTCTCAGAGCCCTCTTCCTCCTCCTCTGTGTCCAGGAGCGTCCCTCTGCCCCGGGGTCAATCACGTCCCGGGGGGCAGGGACGGCATGAGGCCCCAGGATGCGGTCCAGGGCATGGAAGTGGGGGCAGGCCTCCGGGTCGGCCCCTGGCAGGCAAGCCCGGGAGTAGGACTGCCGCAAGTCTTTAATTTTGCAGCGCACCTGCTCCCGGCTGCGCTGGTGGCCCCTGGCGGCCAGGCTGGCAGCCATGCGTCCGTAGACGGCTGCGTTCCGGTGGCTAGTGCGGAGATCGTGGACATTGGAGGCTTCCCCCCAAACCTCGATGAGGTCCACGATCTCCGCACTTGACCAGGCGGGCGCCCGCCTTTTGCGCCCCCGGGCAGGCTCCTGGGAGCCGCCAGGCTGGTCCTGGGGAGCAGTGGAGGGCTGGGAGCCCTCGGATGGCTGGCTCATGGTGTGGCAGGTGCAGGTTGTGCAGGCACGGGTGCTTGCAGCCTTGCAACTGGCACAAAGTAAGTAGCCAGCCCATGGCCCTTTAAGGGCTCCGGGGCCGGGAGGGGGGCAATAGAGTTTCCCTGGTGTTGGCCAGAGTGGCCACCAGGGAAACCTGGGAAGCCTTAGCCTCCCACTAGTTCGAATTAAGGGTCTACACAGCCCTTAATTCGAACTAGCTAGTTCAAACTAGGCGTTAGTCCTCGTAAAATGAGGTTTACCTAGTTCGAACTAAGCGCTCCGTTAGTTCGAATTAAGTTCAAACTAACGGAGCGCTAGTGTAGCGCCTAGGAAAGTTAGTTCAAACTAACGTCCGTTAGTTCGAACTAACTTTTCAGTGTAGACATACCCTCAGTGTCAGGGCCCTGGGTCGGGGTCCGGAGAGAGGGTGGGCCCGGACCACCCACTCCGCCAGGAGATTCGTAACCAGGTGGTGCATTGAGTGCAGCCTAGCTCCAAGCGGGAAGGGCGGCGGCCTGGGCCGGCTACCCCATCACACATACCTAGTCTCATAGTGATCCTTAATAACAGAAGACTCCGGTGACTTGGTCATGTGAGGAGAATGAGTGATAAACGAATTCCCAAAGAAATCCTCTTTGGAGAACTAACAAGTGGAACAAGGGCAAGAGGAAGGCCAAAGTTAAGATTCAAGTATATATGTAAAAACACTATGAGAAGGTTTAACATCAATCCAAACTCTTCGGAATCTACGTCTTCAGATCGCAACACCTGGTGACAATTATTATAACAGGGCAGATCATTTTTCAATAGGACCTGTGCAAGTCATGCAAAAGAAGGAAAAATTCTCAGACTCATGAAAACGGAAGTAGACTGGCATGTAAGTATTGTAATCGATTGTGCAAATCCAATATTGGAGGCATAAGCCATGAAAGAAGTTGCAGATCCAGGCACAACTCATAGATTGTCACTGCCGCTGCTTACCTCTGTCTCTCGAGACTAAAGGGCCATATATATATATATATATTCTAAAGAGACTTCTCCCATAAGAATTACTCCTCTTTTTGCATATGGAAATCCTAACACCTCTGAACAAGAAAAGTAATAAGTAGTCCAAGGAGGTATGAAGGAGTTATTGATTAGAGTTTAATAAACTATTCTGTTGATGATGTAAAAGATAAAAAAGAATTCAATTCACTTGACAGCATTAACAGGAGCAAAAAGCAATTATTATTTTATAACAGCACTTATGTCAGCAGATCGGAGTCTGAATATGCAAAAGGGTCTGTTAAGTAAGATGAAGCTATTTTCACATAGCTATTTCTCAGAGTAAAACTGCACTGAATGTATCAAAGTAATTAATGCACAAATTATTATGAAAGTTATTCCAGACAATTAGTTGTTTTCAAGATGTGTGTAACAAAGTTAGGGCTTAACTATGCAAAGTTAGAGTCACTGACCATGGTGATCTCTGAGAAAATGTGCAGTTTACATTTATAACATATAGACAGCTTTTCACATGATTTTGAGTCAGTATCATTTAGGAATATAACTACAAACACTTCGGCAGACATTTCCAGTTTGTGTAGAACTTGGAAAAAGAATTAAAATTACTGTTCATGTTTCAGTGAATCTCCTTCTGTTTACAGGTCACTGCACTAATCCTCCCATATCAGTTTTTGCTGCACTAATTATTCATCTTTCTAACTTTTACTTACTATTGGAAAGTAATGCTCCAGGCAGAGAAAACCACGAATTAGTCTATTCAGCTCAGCTAATAGATTAAATATGCATAAGTGTTGTTTCTAATGGCATTTGTAGAAGAACTATTTTGCGGAGAAGACTGTCTGGTTAAAAAATATGCTGGAGGGTTAACACATAATTCCTAGTGCTCTCAAGGGCTGTCATTTGAGCCTTAGTTATGCGGAGTTGTGCAACTATGCCAGGGGATATGTTTTCAAATGTTTGTGCTTGAGGCAATGAGGAAATTCTGAAAGTGGAAAGGAAAGAAGACTGTGTTTCAGTGATCTTCTTGAGGGCCAATATAACACATCATGTTACAGGACAGACTGGAGGTTGGAGGGAAAAGAGGGCTGACAAACACATCTGATAAAAAGAATCAGTTTTTTCCCCATGTTGTTGGTCTCTTTCCCCTTCTTCCTCCCTTCAATCAGTATCACAAAAGCTCAAGTACAAAATAAAATATCCACTTCAGCTAGTAAAGATGATCAAAGAGAAAAGGATGAAAAAAAACCCTACAAAAAACAGAATATAATAGGAACAGAGGAAAGTTTGGTCTCCAAAGGACATCCTGACTCAAAAAAATCATAAAGTCTCTGGTTACATACCTTTAGTGAAACAAATTAATTCGGAGATAATTTAAATAAATGATAAATGCTATGTTGACAATGATGAATATTTAAGTAATATTTGTAGACTAAAAATCAGTAGCTAATGGTCTGTGTTTTTAAGCTAACCCGTGGCAAAGTTGTTAATCGTTACTGTAATAATGGACTAGGTACAAATTATTGCTATTAATGAGTCTAAATATTGCTGCAAATATACTTGGAATTATTTTAAAATTTAAGTCAGGTTTTTCACTTAGAAGAGAAGACATGACTGAGTTATTAGTTATAAATTATGATCACCATAAATATTATATTAATGCTGAAATCCTACATTAGAAATTCATTCCGCTTCCAAAAGATGTATTTAATGATTACCAACTCTAAACTCAGCTTCTAATGGAAATTACCAGAGCAATTCATTACTTTCTTCTTTATTCATTAAGAGCTACAAAAGATTATGCCTACCCTTTAGAGACCTTTACATTTGCCATTTAGTAATAAAAGTTATGCTATAAATTTTGTGTAGGCTTTTTATACCTGTTGACAAAGAATCAAATTCTGTCTTTGATAAGGATCACATCACTGCTTCCAGAGCTTTGCCTGATGTGAGGATATTTTTCCAGGCTGATATGCACAGCAATTTTTCCTGAGAATTTGGAATGTGCTAAGGGTTCATGTATTCTATTTCAGAGATGAGAAAAAAGAATCCTATACTTTCGAAATTGTCTCTGGTGCTGAATCTGGTGATTGGGATTGTGAGAAACAGAAGTACGCAAAACAATTCAAAGAAAAAAAAAGTTGTATCTCATCTTGTACGATCTCCATTTTTGTTGTTTCTCGTTCCTAAAATCCCTCTTTAAAATAATTTTTTATCGGGATTCCTTCTTGATGTGTTCTCCTCACCAATAATCCCAATGTATGGCCTCTTTCCTGAATTGTCCTGTGTTTCATCCATCTTTTAAATCTTGAGTAAAATTTTCAAAAATGCTTAAATGATTTTGGAGTCTGAGTGAAGTTTTTATTATAGAATCATAGAATCCTAGGGCTGGAAGAGACCTCATGAGTGACCCAAGAATTTAGGAGTCTAAATCCCATTAACTTGAAGGCTATGAGTTATTTAGACAGTTTGAAAATGTTACTCTTTGTCAGGGTTAGGGTTTTAGCTACCAAAGTAGGTAAGTGCACTGATTAAAACCCCTAGTGCACATACACTGCAGCAGTGTGAAATCCATTTCAAATTGGCTCAAGTCACAGTTTACCTAAGGGCAGCACATCTATGCTAAGAGATTGCACTAGTGCATGTAAACTTCCGGCTAGCTCCTCCCTTTCACCCACTAGGGCTATGTCTAGACTGCAAGCCTCTTTCGAAAGAGGCTCTTTCGAAAGATACTTTCGAAAGAGCCTCTTTCGAAAGAGAGCGTCTAGACTGCACGTTGAACTTTCGAAAAAGCGGCTTGCTTTTTCGAAAGAAAGCATCCAGTGAGTCTGGATGCTCTCTTTCGAAGAAGCCCTATTTACATTGAAGAACGCCTTCTTTCGAAAGAGGAACTTTCGAAAGAAGGCATTCTTCCTCGTGAAATGAGGTTTACCGCCATCGAAAGAAAAGCCGCGTTCTTTCGATTTAATTTCGAAAGAACGCGGCTGCAGTCTAGACGCAGGTGAGGTTTTTTCGAAAAAAGGCTACTTTTTTCGAAAAACCCCCTGAGTCTGGACACAGCCTAGCAGAAAACCTTTTATACTGTAAGATTTTGTATAGCTGGGAATACATCTTTATATCTTAAATTCTATAGTTGGATCCTTTAACACAGCATTTTTCAAACTTGGGTCACAGGGCCATCAGGATAAACCACTTGTGGGCCCACACAACTTTGTTTGCTTAACATGTCTCTAGCCCCGGAACCTCACAACTCCCATTGGTTGTGGTTTGATGTTTCCAGCCAGTGGGAGCTACAAAGGTGACCCTGCAACCCAAGTTTGAAAAAATGCTGTTTCAGTGCAGCTTTCTGCTGCATGTGAATAACCCGCAGAAAACTATTCAGTGATCTATGGGTCTTTAGTCATTTAGTTATTAAACCTAGGACATTGTCATGCACAAAAACTCATGAACTTGAGCTAAGGTCACTCAAATGTATAGCAAGCAAGAATATTGTATCCAACAAAATGCAAATCTTCAAGCTTCGGTCTGCTATTATTATGATATTCCACCAACTCTAACACATTTACATACATTCCACAGTGCTTTCAATCCCTATACAGTAATCCAAGCCCTCAAAATTATATTGCAACAACTGACTGTCACGCTAAGCTGTGACTCAGTTACTATGTCTATTGCAGAATCAAAACCCACATTATGTATACTTGATGACACATATCTTTCCGAATTGTACACAGTGTTATGTTTTCTGTAGTTTTGACCTAAATTGAGGTAATACTGGATTAGATCTAAACCACAGTACAGAGTAATTTAGAGTAGCAACTCGGCGGAATAAGCTGGTTAGTAAAGAGACAACTTTCTTTTAAACACACACATTTCTTGATACCCAGCACTGATGGAAAATAAAATGCAGATCAAGCATTTAATTTATGGAAGTTTAGTAAGGTTTTGGGGGGTATGTGTTCATACTACATTTACTTCAATGTGGCAGTAGTTTTTAGAGCTGTTGTGTCAACTCTAACTCCTAAACCAAGACACATTTTGTGGGCTAAATCTTCTAAAGCTTTGAACTGCTAACATAGGCCCTTGCATGGCAGGTGCAAATAATGTCTGGTGAGCAGTCTCAAAAGTTATTCCTGCCACTGTGAAAGTTTGGTTGCAAAAAAAGCCTCCTCTGAAGAACTTTTCACACATTACATTGAATGCAAGTGGATACTGCGATGCAAATCCTGTGTATCAGATGTTGTGGCCATAGCAATCTGTAGACAACAAGTAGCCCACAGTCCAGCTTTGTGTATACAATAAAGCATACACACACTTTCTCCTCTGATGTAGGGTTTGATGGAGTTTCTGTAGGACAATTAGCCAATAAACATGTTTATACAGAATGAGAGAAGATGAGGAGGAGCAGCTCAGGGATGTTATAAATCCTAACTATATTCTGAATACAAAGGTGGAATCCCCACCATCTTGTGATTTAATTAGTCACTAGTTCTTGGGTAAAGGAAGAAAAATGCTGCTACTGGTGTAAAAATTTGCTCTAAAACCAGTGTGGAAAATCACGATTTGGTGGAGTTTTATATCAACTGTACCCTCATTTCATACAGGTGGAGGAGGGGACATCTAGTTTTATGTATTTACTTGGTGAGTTGGATAAAATTTCCATTATATTACACTGTAAGGAGCAACAAGGAGATCTGGAAAGTCAGACACATAGAGGTCAAGGTAGTCTGTCATCACCTTTCTGAAAAAAAAAGGAAAAGCTATGATGCACTTTAAAGACTAACAACATGGTTTAATAGGTAATGAACTTTCATGGGCCAGACCCACTTTCTCAGATCATATTCTGACAGGGAATTGGCACAACCATATATACCAAAGGAATACAATGAAGAAAGTGAACACATTAGTAAACTGACAAATCAGATTTAGAACAGAAGGTGGGGGGAAGGAGAGGGAGGGAGGAAATAGGGTACGTCTACACTACAACGTTAATTCGAACTAACTTAGTTCGAATTAGTTAATTCGAATTAAGCTAATTCGAACTAACGGATTCAGACTAAAAAACTAGTTCGAATTAGCATTTTGCTAATTCGAACTAGCATGTCCACATTAAGTGGACCCTGAACCAGGCTTAAGGATGGCCGGAAGCAGTACCGGCAGGCATCAGAGGAGGACTTAGAGTGTGGAGATGCTGTCTCAGGCTAGCCGAGGGCTGTGCTTAAAGGGTCCCGACCCCCACCCCGGACAGACAGTTCTCAGGGGTGCCCCGCTTCCAAACCAGTCCTGGCTTGGAGTGCCCGGAGTACCCACACTGGGCACATCACGGCACTCGGCCATCAGACCGGCTGCACTTGCCGCAGGCTGCCATCTGGGGAGAGGGGACAATTGGGGGGCTGAAGGAGAGCTTCCACCCCCAGAAGCCAGCAGAGCCAGCCCAGTCCTCCCCATCGGGGACGCGTACCCCATTCCTCCCTCACCTCCTTCCACTTACCCTTCCCTAGCCCCTCTTCTTGATGTACAAAATAAAGGACAATTGTGTTCAAAAATGGAATCTGTCTTTATTGAACAAAACTGGGGGAGACTGGGAAAAGGAGGTGGGAGAGGGGAAGAGAGAGGCTGGGAGAGGGAAGGGCAAATAAAATGATCAGGGGTTGGGAACAGGTCCCATATGAAGAGAGGCTAAAGAGACTGGGACTCTTCAGCTTAGAAAAGAGGAGACGGAGGGGGGACAGGATAGAGGTCTCTAAAAGCAGGAGTTGGGTGGAGAGGGTGCATCAAGAAAGGTTCTTCATTAGTTCCCATAAAGAAGGACTAGAGGACACCAAAGGAAAGGAATGGGTAGCAGGCTTCAAACTAGTAACAGAAAGTTGTTCTTCACAAAGCAAAGAGTCAACCTGTGGAACTCCTTGCTGCAGGAGGCTGTGAAGGCTACAACTAGAACAGAGTTTAAAGGGAAGTGAGATCAAGTCATGGAGGTTGGGTCCATGGAGTGCTATTAGCCAGAGGGTGGAAGTGGTGTCCCTGTCCAAGGTTTGTGGAAGGCTGGAGAGGGATGGCACGAGACAAATGGCTTGGTCACTGTCTTCGGTCCATCCCCTCCAGGGTCCCTAGTGTTGGCCGCTGTTGGCAGACAGGCTACTGGGCTAGATGGACCTTTGGTCTGACCCAGGACGGCCATTGTAAGCTCAGGGCTCAGGGTCGGGGGTCTCAGTGGACCCCCTTGATTTTCATGCACACCTGCTCCTGGGTGGCCAGGCTGGCAGCTCTCCTGCCCTAGCCGGCCACTTTCCTGTGCCTAGTGCAGAGGTCGTGGACAAGGTCCACGATGTCCCTACTAGCCCAGGTGGGTGCCCGCCTCTTGCGGTCCCGGGCAAGCTCCCGGGAGCCGCCAGCCTGGTCCCGGGAAGAGGGGGAGGGCTGGGGGGCATCGGGTGGGTGGCTTGATCCGTGCCAGGTGCAGGGTCTGCTAGCTGGGTGCTGGCAGGCTTGCACCTGGCACGGGCACCGTAGCCAGCCCGTGCCCCTTTCAGGGGTCCTTGGCCGGGAGTGGGACAGACCAGTTTCCCTGGTGTTGGCCAGAGTGGCCACCAGGGAAACCTGGGGAGGGCTAGCCTCCCACTAGTTCGAATTAAGGGGCTACACACCCCTTAATTCGAACTAGCTAGTTCGAACTAGGCTTAATCCTCGTAAAATGAGGTTTTCCTTGTTCGAACTAAGCGCTCCGCTAGTTCGATTTAAATTCGAACTAGCGGAGCGCTAGTGTAGCGCCTATTAAAGTTAGTTCGAACTAACTTTGTAGTGTAGACATACCCATAACTTTTTATAAGTCAATGAATAGCTAATCGGGGGTGTTAAGTACTAACAATAGGTGGGGAAGCTGTTTTGTAATGTGTAAGGTAATTATCATCTTTGTGGAAGCCCATTCTTAACGTGTCAAATTTAAGCATGAATGAAAGTTCTGAAGTTTCTCTCTGTAATCTGGTGTTAAAGTCTCTTTGAAGTAAGATGAATGTAATAAGGTCGTTAAGACTATGTCCAGGTAGGCTGAAATGCAAACTGACAGGTGTTTCCTTGTGAAGATGTCTGGTTTGGTACACAGGGGTACTGGTGAACTGGATGAGGGGTTTGTACTCCTTCTGCAGAAGAAATGAAGTGGAGGAGAAGGAGGAAGAGGAGGAGTCCTGTTCAGCTGTACCTTAAACTTTCTGGGGCTTCTCAGCTATTACTTGGAGCTTGGCATCGCACATTGTTTTCAATTGTGATTTTGCCACTGTTCTTTCATTGTACCCTTAGAGAATTCTCAGTAAGAGCAGATCGCACATTCCCCTGCCTGAGTAACACCCAGTAACCAGAATACCATACTCTACAGGTCAGTCCCTCCAGACCAGAGATCATATTTTCTTTACACACATTGGACAGTCTTCTCAGTTATTATAATGAACTATGATTATCTGAGGTAAATGGATTCTCATAGTGGCTTAAATTCTACAGGGCAAACAAAAGAAATAGAGAACAAACTGTAACGATTATATTTAAGTATATATTGTAGTTAATGCTTAAATCCTAGACTTTGTGGTGAATTGATTGAATTAGTGCTCTCCTGTAAGCAAGACAGCTTCACAATTTAATTATTACAAATACTAAATTAAAAAAATAAAAATGAATTACTGATATATCAATTTGTAACAAAAACCGGAAGCAGAGTTGCGCTTGCACTTGCTAGAGCTTGCCCAGGACATTTAACAAAGGTTATATTCAAACAAGAGGATACTATATGACATTGCCAGGTGTAATGCATAGAAAATGGAATATTTAAGAAAAATGTTTCCAAAGCAGTTCATGGGAATTACATACACATAGATTCTATTTATTTAACAAGATTAGAATGCAGGACTCTTGCACATAGCTTAAATAATAGCTCCCTGGCTTAAAAGTTACTATATTATAGTTACAAAATGGCACGACCTGCATGTAAAGTAGAAAAATTCACCAGCTTCCACCAGAGCTATTTATTTATAATTTACAAATTTATAAATATTTATGAATTTGGGTGATAGTCATTTACTGATGACATAATTGCCATTTAACACTCACATTTTCCCTATTTCTTTTTAAACTGTAAAATGCATGTGATAGTCAAGATGGACAGTTATTTACTTACCCCCTACATGCTTTTAATTGCAAGGGTCATGTTTTCTAGTTAAATATCTGCCTACATTTCAAAAGCACCCATCATCATAGCATCTCTAAGTCTGTCTGTGTGGGCTCGTCTACACTGGCCCCTTTTCCGGAAGGGGCATGGTCATTTTTGAGATCGTAATAGGGAAATCCGTGGGGGATTTAAATATCCCCTGCGGCATTTAAATAAAAATGTCCACCGCTTTTTCCGGCTTTTAGAAAAGCCGGAAAAGAGCGTCTACACTGGCCAGATCCTCCGGAAAAAAGCCCTTTTCCGGAGGATCTCTTATTCCTACTTTGAAGGGGCATGGTCATTTTTGAGATCGTAATAGGGAAATCCGCGGGGGATTTAAATATCCCCCGCGGCATTTAAATAAAAATGTCCGCCGCTTTTTTCCGGCTTTTAGAAAAGCCGGAAAAGAGCGTCTACACTGGCCAGATCCTCCGGAAAAAAGCCCTTTGAAGTAGGAATAAGAGATCCTCCGGAAAAGGGCTTTTTTCCGGAGGATCTGGCCAGCGTAGACGCTCTTTTCCAGCTTTTCTAAAAGCCGGAAAAAAGCGGCGGACATTTTTATTTAAATGCCGCGGGGGATATTTAAATCCCCCGCGGATTTCCCTATTACGATCTCAAAAATGACCATGCCCCTTCCGGAAAAGGGGCCAGTGTAGACGTAGCCTGCATGTTTACACTACAGCGTTATTTTGAAATATCTAATTTTGAAATAGTTATTTCGAATTAAGATATTTCAAAATAACATGTCTAGACACAAAATGCATTTCAAAATTTATATTTAATTTTGAAATAGAGGTTTGGCTGTATAGATGCTGGTAAACTTATTTTGAAATAACGGCTGTTATTTTGAAATAATTTTGCTGTGTAGACGTACCCTCTGTGACCATGGTAATGTCCAGTCCTGCTCCCTCCTCCCAACACATCTTCCTTTATTTACTCTTGGATCTAGACTTCTAATACTCCAATCATCTGAAGAGGTGGGTTGTACCCACCAAAGCTCATGATACCATCTACATGTTTTGTTAGTCTTTAAGGTGCTGCTAGACTATTCGTTGTTTTTTAAGTTTTTCCATGGTAAAGAGAAACAGTTTTGTGCTTCTATTTTTGTCCGTGCCTCTATCTGTCATTCAAATAGCCATATATGTCAGAGATTTACGCTTTGTCCTCACTACTTTTGCCACAGTTTGTCAAACTGCCTTTTGGTGAGCAAATAGTGAGAGTGTACACACACCAATGTGACTTTTGTCAGGAAAAATGTCCAGTTTAAGTAGCAAAAAAATTCAACCCCTACAAGAGACTTTTTTTTTCTTTCCCCTCTCTTTATAGTTGGGACTGGTCCACAGCAATGTGGACTCTGCTGTTTGTTTTATCTACAGAACTGGCTTCCACCAGTGTTCCACAATGCCTGCCCTGTTACTCTGCTCAGTGTTTTGAGCTCTGCTGGGTTCAGTGTCACTTGGGGCCAGTTTCTCAATCCCATCATTTCATGGGCATCCTACCAGTTTTCTAGCCATTATTCAACTGTTCTGGCAACCTCAGAGCCAGCCATCTCTGTTAGAAAGCAAAGGTTTTTGCTGTGTGTTATTAACATAAGGCTATAAGAGGAGATTAATGAGAGAAGTTATTCAGCTGAAGGGGCCTGGCACTGTTTGAATCATGCTATGGACCTTCCGATGATTGCTGTGTGTATCTGACTGTAACAATGCACATGCCTCTATTATTATTATCTTGAATATTAGAAGCACCCACCATATGGTGGAGAATAATAAAGATAAATTCAACTTCCATAAGTAGATTTTTATTCCACACCCATACAAACATACCTATGGAATGCTGAGGTAAATATCATACATGCAGAGAAAAGTATTTGTAAAGGTGATAGAACAGGGAATACATCAGCAAACACACTGTCAGCCGACGGCTAGGGCAGTGTCTGTGTGTGTGTTTCTGAGAAAAGGTTTAACGTCCGTGTCTTTACTGCTAGGACCGGGGTCCCGTCGCAGAGGGTAGCCAGCAGGACAACAGATGCCCTTTATGACCGGCTGAAGTTCTTTTAAATTGTGCTTGGTTCTGTTACAGCAACTGAAGGAGTCAGGTTAAAACTTAAACAGTTACAGGTTTATTAAAAAGACTTATAAATCATATGGTTACAATGGCTATTGCTCTCTTTCTTAACTGTTAGCAAATACAGATTTTAAAAAATGGTTACAAAGAAAGTAAAGATAGAAAATAGAAATAATGGTACCAAGTGACAGCTTAATCTTTAAAGAGCTCTAAGTCTATGTGTACACTTAAGACAAAGGACCATATCCAGGTACAATTTTTACCCCTTTCTGTGCCTCTCGACTCCAGCTTGTCAAGCCAGGGCCGGTCTCTCAATTCCTAGGAAAGACGAATACGAGGTGGGCGTCCCCTTGGAACATCGGGAGATCAAACACCTAACCCTACCAGCAGATAGATGGTAGATTGACACTCAGAGTAAATGTGCTGCTGGACCCATCTTTATACCCCTGGGGGCCCGTATCCTCTTTCTTATCTTAAGATGCCAAATTGTACTGGTCTGTTTTGTGGCGCCAGTTCTTACAATCAAGTTTCAAGTTAATTTACACTTGCAGGAGAGATAACTAAATTGTGAATACTAGACATTTTTTTACTGGGCGAGAGATTCCTCCCCCTGCGGACGGCTGAGTGTTCGTATCAATATGGGTTAAGTCAAGGGCACTCTTTGGCAGCCTCTTGGTCAGCAATTGGCGTATCTCTGTTTACAGCCATTCATGGTCACAGCAGCCTGGGCCTTCTGCTCTGTGTGCCCTGTATGTGCCAGGCAAGCAAAAATGGATGTTATAGGGGGATTCCTGTCTGGCTACACACACCCAGAAGGCTCTCACGACTGCCAGGTGTATGTGCAGCTGACATTGTATTTAACTTCCCACAAGGTGGAGAGCTTTTGATACCGCTGAGGCCCTTGAAGAAACATACAATTGGGCTAGAGAGTATAGGAAGGTCCTGGTGATTGTATTCACCTGCCTTCCTACAATGATTGATTCACACAGACCTGGCCACAGTCCCCACAGCCTCCTCTCCTCTCAGACCCAGATCCACCACCTCCCATGTACTCCAGGCCACAGTATGTTTGCAACATGTCTCCAGAATGCTCAGCTGAGCAGTACTACGTAAGTTCTGCACACCCAGCACAAGACCAATTTCAGAACTTCCTAGGGCTTTAAAAGAGGAGGGACATATTCTTATTTAACTCACTGCAGGGCAGCCGAGTTAAAAAATGTGACCCAAGTAGTTATGGACAGTGTTGCCTGTAAGCTGTGTTCTTCTGTGGCCACTCAGGGGAGATTCACATGCTTCCCAGCTGATTAGCAGAGTGCCCACAGCTAGGTTTTGTTTCTACAGGGACTCTAAAATCTGGGACTCTCTGGCCAGGTTCAGAATCATAACCTGGGCTGGGCTGGCAGTGAGGAGCCTAGCCCCAGTGGGGCTAGCACAGGGGAAAGCACAGACTTGTCCAGGGCTGGCAGCAAGGCGTGCAGCCCCAGCCAGGGCTGAGGTAGTGGGCCCAGTGTCGAGGAACACAGTCCTGGTTGGGGCTGGCGCTGTGAGAAGCAGTCTCAGTCAGAGCTAGCACACTGCAGAAGTGCAGGTCCCAGCTAGGGCTAGAGGCACTGTGGGAGGGGGGGGCAGCGTGGCTAGCATGGTGGGGGATGCAGCCCCGGCCAGGCCTGGCAAGTGGGGGGCTGGAGGCAGCAGAAGATGGCAGGGAGTGCAGCCCCACCCAGAAGCAGAGCTACAGCTGGGTAGGGAGCTTTGACCTCATCTCATCCAGCAAACTCCATTGTTCAGGACCATTCAGGTCCCAAGGGTACTGGACAAGGGAGGTCCAATGTGTAGTAATGGTGCACTTTGGTTCATGCCTTGGGGCACAACATTTATTCTGCACATGTATGGAAAATATTAGAGGGAACATTAGTCATGGTGAGTATTGTGGGACACCTCCTTGAAGCTGCTTAGGGTGACATAAAAAATATTGTGTCTATCCTGACACTGCATCACTCCAACTACATCGCTTCTCTTTGCGGTGGTTTTATTATGTCAGCATAGTAAGTAGAGCGGCAGGAAGAGCATTGCAGTGTGTACACCTTCATCATAAGGTTGCTATAAGCTGATAAGCTCTTAGTTATGACATTTCCCTGACTATGTGCACTATTTTTTTGTAAATGTAACATTATTTTAATATGTGCAAGACTTGAGGGGAATTATTTGTTTGTAATGCCATTATATATGCATGTGTGTATTGCAATAACAAAAACACAAAAGTGGCAAATATTGCAAAGAGAATTTAAGCCTTGAATGTTATTACGTTGCTGGGACCGAATGTTACCATTTTTATATTTAAGACCCATGTCATGTAATTTTGAAGTGACAGTCCTCAAAGTGGAAAAAAGATAAATCCTTGCAAAAAGACAGTAATATAAAGCTTGTCTACACAACAGAGAAGATTGATGCTGCCACATTCAATGTTCTGGGATTTGAATTAGTGGGTCTAGTCAAGACCTGCTAATTTGAACTGAGAGGGTCTTCCATCAGCTCCGGTAGCCCTACTCCACATGAGGAGTAAGAAAAGCTGATGGGAGCGTTTGCTCTCGACATCCTTTGCCATGTGAATGGCGCCAAAATGCAATTTAAGATACTTCAGCTCCAGCTACGTAATTAACATAGCTGGAGTTGCATATCTTAATTCGACTTTCCCTTTTAGTGTAGACCAGGGCATATTTTTGGGGATTGGTCGACTGCTGTACAGTATTGGCAAGAGTCACGAGAAAGAGGACATTGTGATTCATTGAAACAACTGGCAGCTTATAGCAGGCATATGTGATGGGAATATATGTTTTTAAGGCCTGCTTTATATAAAATAACATTTACATCTAGAATAACTTCAAAATGTAAGTGACGAGGGAAGAAGCTACATATTAACAATTAGGATGCACTTTTATGTATGTGTCTTCTCAGCCGAGGATTTGTACTGCTACATTTATACTGTAATGAAATTGCAAAGAAAAATAAAGACTATTGTACAAATACTGCAGTTTTATGAAAACTAGCAATACCTGAATTTCACATAACCTCCATGGACAATTACTTTTTTTACAATGTCCTATACTTAAAAAACAGGCTGGGCTTCTTTCCAAAGTGCCTGTAGTGCTGAAATTGTACTAGATGGCATAGCTTGAAGTTGAACTTGGGGTTGATTCCATCATACATAAATTGCTTTAAAAAAAAGAAAACTATAGGTTACTGCAAAAGAAACCAAAACAAACCCTTGTGATATTATTTTTTGTACTTGTGTTACTGCTTTGCAAACATAGCTATGAAATGGAGGGTCTGATTCCTTTCTCACATATATATAGCATATTCTGCTGAAACAAACGAAGTGTATGTACTGCATCTAGCACATCTGCCCTATTCACTTTTTAAAGGAAATACTGTCTATACTGAAGTTCAGAATAAGCCTAGCTGCTAAAATATTAACATGGAAATAAAATATTGTGTTCCTATTGGTCTGCCTAATTAGTTGGGTATCTTTAGACTATATCAGAATTTGGTTTTAGTGATTAATCTTAGCTATTCAGAAGCTATTCCATGCATAAATCTGGATGTTATAGATGCAGTCCTTGACTCCCAAACCTATGTAGCCATCTATGTTGGAAGAGGTCCATTCTGCTGTAAAGAAACTGTGTCATAGGCATGATGCTGGACTTGATGGCATAACCCAGGAATTTCTAATTTGTGATTCAGTAGGACCAGATGAAAGCATTTATGGGTGAATCATAACAATTTAAAAATAGCTTATTTCTCATTTGGATTATTAGCCAATGGAACTAATCATCACTTGATATGAAATAGTTGTTGCTTGAGCTGCACTGTTTACCTATAATTGGTTAGATAAGTAGTGTTCTTTTCCCTGACTGCACAAGTGCACACACATTTTTAGTGTGGACCTTTGAATACATTCATTCAATACTTAGTTTCGACAAATGCTCATATTTGCCCATTGCCCAGATTTCTCTATCTGTGAACTTGATTGCAAGTTCAAAGTGAACACAGCGGGGCCTCAAAATAGCCAAAATGAACTCATTTAAAGTATGTCTACACAACAGAGCTAAACTCGAAATAAGCTATGCAATTTCAGCGTCACTACTAGTGTATTAAAAGTAAAAATAGTTTATTTCAAATTTGGGCACATCTACAAAGCACTTATTTCAAAATAGAGCACTCCTCCTTCGACTTCCCTTCATCCTTGTAAAATGAGGGTCAGAGGAGTCAGAGCAAGAAGTCCTCCGGCTGGACATTATTTCAATGTGTCAAAATAATGGCTTATGTGTAGACACACACTTTGTTATTTCTGAAATAACGCTGCTGTGTAGATGTACCCTAAATGAGTACATTATTGTTAATAGGCAAGTTATTTTAATCAGTTTCTACCATCCTAATTGTATTTTTTACATCAAATTGTGTTTACTATATAGTAAACAACAGGGCTATGTCTACACTGGCCCCTTCTTCGGAAGAGGCATGCTAATTTCGAACTTTGGAATAGGGAAATCCGCGCGGGATTTAAATAAACATGGTCGCCACTTTTTTTCCGGCTTGGGGAAAAGCCGGAAAAGAGTGTCCAGACTGGCGCGATCCTCTGGAATAAAGCCCTTTTCCGGAGGATCTCTTATTCCTACTTGAAAGTAGACTTGAAAGTAGACTTTCAAGTAGGAATAAGAGATCCTCTGGAAAAGGGCTTTATTCCGGAGGATCGCGCCAGTCTGGACACTCTTTTCCGGCTTTTCCCCAAGCCGGAAAAAAAGTGGCGACCATGTTTATTTAAATCCCGCGGGGGATATTTAAATCCCCCGCGGATTTCCCTATTCCAAAGTTAGAAATTAGCATGCCTCTTCTGAAGAAGGGGCCAGTGTAGACGTAGCCCTGGTTTCCATTTGTGGAGCAGAAAGAAAGAGTTAATCACAAAACTCTGTAAGTAGCTATGTACAACAAGCATTGATGCAAAATGTCATTGCACTCTTTACTATCATCAAGAGCCTCATTTAGCAATGGAGGGAAGATTTTCAGCCACCCTGCTCTAAGCTGCTATTGAAAGGAGAAAGGTCAATTTCAATTTCCCCGCACATCTTACAGTAATACCATTTAACAGCAAGCTGGAAGATAGCCCAGTCCAGGTGTCTTGGCATTAGAGCCTTTCCCTTCTGATGTGAGATTCAGACAAACACTTCAAATCCTTGATTGTGGAATTGAAAGATTTTGGATTGAGACAAGTAACAGACACATTCACTGTGGCACAGGAAGATTCAACAATTCCACATTCCTATAATCACCCATGTTTTGTATATTTCCTAGTACATTTTCAGTATTTGTATATTAATAATGCCCATTTTTTATCCCAGCAGCTATTTAATGTTCAAGGCCCTGGGTAACTTTGAGTTGGAAGTACATATTGATGGAGTCTTGTATTTTCTTTGATATAATCTTGTTTATTTACAAGGAAGGTACAAAGTCCTGTGTCTCTGAAATCAGAAGGACCCAAGAACAAATGATGCAGTTTTTGAGATTAAAGCTCCAAAGCCTCTCTAGCCAATGCCAGACTCAAAAGCTCTTTCTCACTATGGTTATAATGTGCTCAACTGGTCACAGTCTTTCTTTCTTTCTATTTGTTTTTTCTCAGGCTATGCCTACACTGGTAACTGAATGGAAAAAGCTTTGTCTTTCAGAAGTGTTAAACCCTCCCCCAAAGACAAAAACTTTGCTGATGAGTAGCATTGGTGTGAATTGCACTTTGTCAGCTGAAGTGCTCTACTGCTGGCAGAGCTAATGCCGTGAATTGTGGGTGAAAGGTTTTTTGTCAGCTGCAGAGTCAGCAAACAGCCACTGCACTATGTGACTTTTAGCGGCATGCCTGTAGCAACATGGGTTGCTGTAGCAAAGGCTGGGAAGCGTAGACAAAGCCTTGGTTTCTGTGAGATCTATTTCCTATTATTAATCCCATTCCTAGACACAATACTCAGACAATAGCCCTGAGTAAGTTCATACACACCTTTTGTCTTAGGCTGTGTCTACACTGGTATGTTTCGTCACCAAAACCTGCCTTTTATGAGAGCATACACACTACAATGCAACTTTTGTCAGGAAAAACATCCAGTTTTGGTGACAAAAAACTACCCAAGCGGGAGACTTGCCTTTCCCCCTCCCTTTATTTTTGACACTGTTCGTTTTGTCGAGAGAACTGGCTTCTGCCAGCATCACACAATGCATGCCTTGATGGCTGTGCTCAGTGTTTTGTGATCTGTGCTATCCTGAAGGCATGCACTCCTCCCTTTTCAAAGCTCTGAGAAATATCTGGTAGCTGAGTGAGCTGCTCCATTTGGGGAACAAACGAAAACAGCAAATCATTGGATGCTCCCATTCTGCCCTGTTAGAAACACAGTGGCAGACAGACTACTGCTGCAGGGGGAAACTGAAGAAACTGCTGTGCTGCTTCGACATTCCTCAGCACAGATAGCTCATAGAGCTATTTATGATGATGCTCCCAGCAGCTGTGAATGCTGTGGGAGAATTCAGAGAGAATCACAAGAAGCGCCAGGATCAGCTCTGCCTTCCCACAACACTTCACTATGCAATGCTTACCCACATTGCTTTGCTCTGTCGACAGGGGAGCTAGCACTGTGGCCATGAAATGTTAACTATGGGAGACAGAAAAATATTGGGAGGCAGAGGTAGTTTGACCAGTTTTCACTTCTGCTGAAATTTGCATGTTGACAGCACTTTTGTTGCCAACCCTTCTCACTGTAGATATAGCCTTAGTTGAGGAGGTGGTGGCTAATCTAGATTTACAGTGATGTGAATTGAAGAGTTAGTTCGCACCTATCAATTTCAATGGGGTTTTAATTTGATCCATTAACAAGGATTCACGCAGCTCATTACAAGAACAAGAGCATGCAGTCCTCCCCACTGAACTCTGCTAAATAACTTCTAAGTATCGATATTTTGGTCTTTGAGTCTTGTGATAGTTGATGTTTTGTAGCAAACTTTACATCACAAGAGGGCTGTGCCCCCTGCTTGCTATGCTCACCAACCCCCCTCTCACTGGTGGTAGACGACCCCAGGTTTCCCCCCGGCCATCTGGAAGGGCCAGGCTGTGGCTGTGCCAGCCCAGGCCCCTTCTCCCTCCCCTGGCCATGCCAGCAGGGGCTCTTTCTCCCTTCCCACCTGCCTCCCACACCAGCCCAGGCCCTTTCTCTCCCCCGAACACACACATCCCGGCCACAGCCTAACCCTAAGGCTAACCCGCTCTCACCTGGCCAAGGCCGTGCCAGGTCTGGCTCCACTCCTGGCATCCAGGGAAGGCCGGGCTGCAGTACAGCAGGCCTAGCTCTGCCTCTGGTGGTGGGGAAGGCTGGGCCATGGCATGCCAGGCCAAGCTCTCTATGTGGCTGCTGCAGAGGGCCTGGCTGGTAGTCGGTGGGGTTTCGCTCTAGGGACGGGGCCTAGAGTGGAAGGGGCAGGACTTGGGGATGGGCTTATTCCGCCCATGCCAACCCTTCCCCCCCCCAGCCTCTGGATGCTGTGATGTGATGATGTATCATAGAATCATAGACTCCTAGGACTGGACGAGACCTCAGGAAGTCATCAAGTTCAGCCCCCTGTCAAAAACAGACCCAGCCCTAAATAATTCATCCCAACCAGGACTTTATCAAGCTGGGACTTAAAGACCTCTAGCAATGGAGATTCTACCACCTCCCTAGGTAAGCCATTCCAGTGCTTCACCACCCTCTTAGTGAAATAGTTTTTCCTAATATCCAACCTAAAACTCCGCCACAGTAACTTGAGCCCATTGCTCCTTGTTCAGGAAGTTGAAGGCTGCTATCAAATTTCCCCTCACTCTTCTCTTCTGCAGACTAAATAAGACCAAATCCCTCAACCTCACCTTGTAGTTCATGTGGTTCAGCCCCCTGATCATTTTGGTTGCCCTCCACTGGACCCTCTCCAGTGTGTCCACATGCTTTCTATAAGTGGGGAGCCCAGAACTGGACACAATACTCCAGATGTGGCCTCATGAGTGCCAAATAAAGGGGAATAATCACTTCTCTGTATCTGCTTGCAATGCTCCTCCTAATGCATCCTAATATGCCATTAGCCTTCTTGGCTACAGGGGCACACTGTTGACTCATAGCCAGCTTCTCATCCACTGTAATCCCCAGGTCCTTTTCTGCTGAACTGCTGTCTAGCCAATTGGTCCCCAGACTGTAACTATGCTTGGGATTCTTCCATCCCAAATGCAGGATTTGGCACTTGTCCCTGTTGAACCTCATCAGATTTCTTTTGATCCAATCCTCCAGTTTGTCTAGGTCACTGTGGACCCTATTTCTACCCTCCAATGTATCTACCTCTCCTCCTAGCTTAGTGTCATCTGCAAACTTGCTGAGGGTTTAATCCATCCAGGTAATTAATAAAGATGTTAAACAAAACCGACCCTTGAACCTATGTTTGGGGGACTCCTCTTGAAACCAACAGTCAACCTGACATGAGCTGTTGATCACTACCTGTTGAGCCTGACAATCTAGCCAGCTTTCCAGACACCTTATCATCCATTTATCCACCTTACAGTCCATACTTCCTTAACTTGCTGGTAAAAATTCTGTGGGAAATCATAACGAAACCTTTGCTGAAATCAAGGTATATCACATCCACCCACTTCCCCATGTCCCCAGAGTCAGTTACCTCATCATAGACGCTAATCAGTTGGTCAAGCATGACTGGTCCTTGGTGAATTCATGTTGACTATTCCTGATCACTTTCCCTCTTCCAAGTGCTTCAAAATGGATTATTTGAGGATCCCCTCCATGATTTTTCCTGGGACTGAGGTGAGGCTCGCTGGTCTATAGTTTCCTGGATTGTCCTTCTTCCCTTTCTTAAAGATGGACACTACATTTGCCTTTTTCCAATCATCTGGGACCTCTCCTGATATCCACAAGTTTTCAAAGATAACCAAAGGCTATACAATAACATCTGACAACTCCCTCAGTATCCTCGGATGCATTAAATCCAGACCCATGGATTTGTTTATGTGTAGCTTTTCTAAATAATTCTTAACCTGTTCTTTCTCCACTGAGGGCTGCCCACCTCCTTCCCATACTGTGTTGCTTAGTGCAGTAGTCTGGGAGCTGATCTTGTCTGTGAAGACAGAGGCAAAAATGCATTGAGTACTTCAGCTTTTCCCACATCATCTGTCACTACTGGTTACTTCCCTTATCTAGTAAGTGCCCCTCACCCTCTCTGATTACCCTCTTATTGCTATCATACCTGTATAAACCTTTCTTATTAAGCTTCACATCCCTTGCTAGCTGCACTTTCAAGTGCGCTTTCACCTTCCTGATTACTCCCCTGTATTCTCAAGCAATATATTTGTATTCCTCCCTGATCATCTGTCCAAGTTTCCACTTGTAGGCTTCCCTTTTATGTTTAAGTTCACCAAGAATTTCACTGTTAAGCCAAGCTGTTCACCTACCACGTTTGCTTTTCTTACTGTGCATTGGGATGGTTTGTTCCTGTTACTTTCTTATCTCAGAGGAATTTTTTTTTATAGAGAGAGAAAGATGTGGTGGTTTTGTGATATAATCAAATGTCCACAGTGACATACAGTGAAGCTCAAATCATTATTTTTCCTCTGTGATTTGAAATGAGGTCTGCAAGCTAACCTGCTGTGTCACCTAATTTGCAGAAACATAATGGCTACGTCTACACAGGCCCCTTTTCCGGAAGGGGCATGTAAATTTCACCAGTCGTCGTAGGGAAATCCGCGGGGGATTTAAATATCCCCCGCGGCATTTAAATAAAAATGTCCACCGTTTTTTTCCGGCTTTTAAAAAAGCCGGAAAAGAGCGTCTACACTGGCCCCGATTCTCCGGAAAAAGTGCCCTTTTCCGGAGGGTCTTATTTCTACTTTGACCCTCCGGAATTAGGGCACTTTTTCCGGAGGATCGGGGCCAGTGTAGACGCTCTTTTCCGGCTTTTTTAAAAGCCGGAAAAAAGCGGTGGACATTTTTATTTAAATGCCGCGGGGGATATTTAAATCCCCCGCGGATTTCCCTACGACGACTGGTGAAATTTACATGCCCCTTCCGGAAAAGGGGCCAGTGTAGACGTAGCCCACGTGAATCAGACATAACATTTCTTTTGTGGGAGTGGGAGTTTACAGGGGCAGATAATACTTTTATTATAATTTTAATTGATTAATTTATTGTTAAAGAATCTGTTAACTTGATGGTTTGATTGTCCAGACCATTTCACTTGCTTTGTGCTCTGCTGGAACAAAAGGAGCAGAAACTGGTGCTAATAGATGATTCATCAGTTGCTGAAGGAGCTAGGATAGCCTCTTTTTCTAGTACCCCTCTCCCCGGTTCCAGTGCAGGGAAGGGCAGTATGTGTTGGGATGGGGTTACAATATTGTGCACTCTGTCTGCTCCTAGATGGAAGATATAGGGGATGGTTACCAAATGGTGGAGTTTAGAAACATAATTAACTCCCTACATGACACCCCATCCATCTCTGCTACACTTACTGAGAACTGAATTGATACCTGAGACCAATATTTTACACTGAATTGATGGACAGTGGGAGAAACTGCTCCTAGGGGAGGCAAGCTCCCCATCCTGTGGCCCTGCCCATACACCACCCCGCTCCACCCAGTCCCCTCCTCACTGTCCCCCTCGTCTCTGTGCTCCTGCATTCCAGCCAAAGCCTTGACCCCAAATGTAGCAAATGACTTTGCACAAAAATCTTCTAAATGTTCTTTCTAAAGAAAATGGAGCATGTTTTCTACCGCGTGCCAGATTGTGAAGACTGAACATGCAGAAGGCACATAATTAAAAACACTAAATTTGGGAATAAAAAGTGTTAGTGACAGGTTTTTTGATATACCCTGAAGTTTGTCAGAGATTTATTTGCAAAAACTTTGTAGTAAGGGCAAGTCAGCTGTCTGGTGGAATACAACATGAAATATTATGGAATACACGATGCAGCCCTTCTCTGTTTTATGTTTTCTTCATAAGTATTTTTAAGCTAACTTTACATTTTAAATGTACTCTTAAGCCTTCCTAAAGTAATCAGTCCAGATTACTACATACTTAAACTCACCGAAACAGACGTTATTTTAAATTAATGAGTCAGAGTGGTTCAGTGTGTTTATAACAAAGTACATTGCTTTTAGAGAAAGGGAACACTAATTTATGTTATGTGGTTTTCATAACAAGACATGTTTATGAAATTTCACTATATGTTTATGTTAAAAATATGTTTCCAAATATATTAAGCATATAAAAGGATTATATATCTTAGTAAGGTACTGACTTGGGTGGAATGTTCATTAAATTGTCAGAAGTAAAAGGAAAACTCATTTGTCTAGCTATCTGGAAGAAAAGGAATGTCATCCCTTTACAGACTCTATTCAACAGGGTGTGTGCATGGAAGGAGAGTAGGGATGGATTGGACAGGAAGATTTTGGAAGCAAGTTTGTGTTCTCTAGTAATTAAAATTAAAATGTGCATTTTAGATAAGGGTGATATTTTGGAAGAATGTATTTAAAATGATATGTCTGAAGATTCAAGCTTTTAAGGCTAAAGATGAATACTCAGATTGTGCATTTAATAATCTATGCAAGGATTTTTTAGAGATATGATTTTATAATCTTCAGCAACAAACTAATGAAACTAAGATCCTGTAAATATAGTAACAAACAACTGGTTTTGTCCGTAAATTCAGGGTTGGCACGTGCCTATTAAATGGTTTCATTACTGCTTAAATGGCTCTTTCAAAATTTCAGTGTTATGCTGATATGTCTGCCAAAGTTTTAAGTTAACAGATCCACTTCCAGGGAAGAATCACCAGTCTGCAAGCTGAAACAGTCTCCTGTGGAAGCCTTCAGGAATAGTCAGACTAGGGATAGGATGAGGGGAGAGGTTGAACACTAAGACCTGAGGCCGCTCTTTGCCTCTTATATCCGCTGCCCATGAGTGAATTTATTCCTCTGATTTGACGGAGATGGGATTTTGCCACACTAAGGGAAGCTGTTGAACAAAACAGCAAAAGATATTGTTAATAAAACAAACACATTCATGTATTCTGATTCCTAGGCTGTTCTGTTCTTCTTCCCCCTTATACAGCCTTCACAGTAGGTTTTTGCCCAAGGCTAGCTGTAGGGCAGAAGCATAAGCAGCTTTCTTAAACCCCTTAAAGAATACCAAGGGATGAGGAACAGCTGCCCAGTTTCTGGTCCTGAGTGAGAAAAGATTATTGGGATATAGGTATGTATCATGAGGTCATCTGTCTCCTGTGTATAGCACTGGCTTTGACTATTCTTGGATTGACAATTTGATTTCTCCCAAGTAAAGGAAAGTCATGTCATGTGTGGCTCTGGTCAGAAAAACTTAGAACCATTTTCAATCAAAGAATACAGTTCCATCAAAACCCAAACAGTTTGCAAAATTGTATCAATTTTGCTGAGATGCATTTCTGAAAAAAAAGCTTTGACAATGTTGAAACAGCCCATTTTGAAATTTTCATCATGAATCATTGTGATTCTTTCTTTTGGGACAAATTTTATCTTATACTACGTAATAAAAAGTAAAAAAAAATATGTTGGTTCAAAGGATTATTTTATTTTATTTTATTTTATTTTATTTTATTTTATTTTATTTTATGTTTTCAAATTTTTCAAAATCTTGAAATCTTCCTTGCTGTTGAATTTTCCTTCTCTGCACAGCTCTAGTTATGTGTATTAATTGTTCATGTTATGAAAGCTTCTTAAGCTTCACCAAGTCCAGTTTATCTGTTGGCAAGATGGACTAGGAAGTGTAAAGGGGCTGTCTGTGACTCCCATGGCAATAGTATTATTGTGATACCAGAGTTCACATTTACTGGGTTGGTGATTTCTAATTAAAGAACCAGTTTGGTGTGTCTGCTCTCTTTTTGACAATCTGCCCTGAGATAGGTGTATATGGCCAAGGGCTACTCCAGGCAGTGTGACACAAGTCCCATAAGGATCTCGTTTCTAAAGAGAGAGAGGCTGGTAGTAGTACATGCTCATAAGCAATTATGATATATCATAATGTCTAAAAGAAATACCTTGGATTTCCTAAAGCATAGGGTTATAACAAAAATGGAATTCACAAATGAATGACTTGACTCTAGCTGACTCCAAAATATATTGGCTAATGTTGTTGTTATCATCATATCATGGGGCATCTCTGGAAACACCATCTGACTAAAAGATCTATCTGTTGACATACAAAGTAGCCCCTTTCTGAGTGATTCAGGTTCTCTTGTTTTATGTCTTAGAAACCTATAATCTCTGCAAGGTTGGCACAATTTAGAATTGATTTTCTGTAGTAGTAGCATTAGCGTCTCAGATAGATTGGGGATGCTGCAACGCTCTCTGAAGAGACCACTCTAAATGGCTGGCTTTGTCAAGCTCTTTATTAAATGTCAAATTGTCTATTTCTGACAAAAGACCCTTCCTGGCCTGGGGAGTTTATTTTCTCTCTAAACTGATCTTTGTTCATGTTTTCTAAGCATGAAACTGAATGACCATAATATAGTCCATCTTGGCCTTTGAGTGCAGACACGTTATAGAGCAAAAATTCAATCACTGGAGATGTAGTTCTGAAATTAGAGCAGGGCCTGCAATTTCCTGGAATGGTGAATATTTCCTGTCCACTGTACATTAAAAGGAAAGCTCCACTGGGACCTGTCACAGATTCTATAACTTTTCACAATTCCATGACTTCTGCAGCAGCCAGTGTAGCTGACCGCATGGTTTCCCAAGCAGCTAGCCCCAGGGATTCACAGGGTCAGCACATTGGCTGCTGCTTGTAGCCATGCTTGGCTACTGCTCTGTCAGCCATGGGAAGCTGGCTCCAAGGACTGCTTGAGCAATAGCTGGGGCACCTGAATAGTGCCTAGTGCTGCCGGTCCTGCAGATGGCCCAAGCAGATGGCCCAAGTAGTGGCTGGTGGGGCTGGTCACCCTTCTCTGAGCAGCAGCTTAGTGCCTCCCAGCCAAGATTTGTTGGAGGTATTTATAGGAAAGGTCTTCAGGTAACAGGCCATGAATTTTTTTTCATTTCCTGTGACTTGTCCATGATTACTACTAATCATAACCATGACTAAATTGTAGCCTTAATAATGAGCACCTGCATGATAAACACCATGTAAGAGGAAGGAAGAGGAGGCAAGTGGAGGAGGGGCTCTGAAGGTAACTATTGGCTGAGGAATGAAGGCTGCAAGCCTGCAGTACTCTGCTGCACTTGGAAATGAAAGAATAAATAAACACATGATAAAAAAGCAACACCATGGTGACTGTGAGGCTACGCAAAGTGACCAAACAGCGAAATATATTGGGTAGAGATAGAGTCTTCCTGTGACACACTAGAACTTACCAGAGTGCATTCACCCTCTCAGCTGAGAGAAGGAGACTTGAGGAGGGCCTGTTGCGGTAGGAGATCTGGGCACTGTGGATGAGGTGGTGAAAGAGATGCAGAAAACCCTTCAGGAGAGCAAACAAAGTGGCAAGCATTTCTGCATTGTCAGATGGAAGAGCAGCAACTGCTACAAGAACTCATCAAGAAGCAAGATCAGATTCAGCAACTGCTCATGAAGCAGACAGTGAATTTCAGTGAGGGTCTGGCTAGCGAATGGTGGGCCTAGAACTATGTAAATTGGCCCTGTGGGATAATCCCAATGCCTTTTTACTAACCTTGGAATGGGTGGTGTAGGAGAAAGACAGAAGCATGAACCTGCTGCTTGAACCAAAGTAAGAGTTATACTATGAGTAATAGACAGGCCATGTTAAAAGCAAATGTTTTTCTGCAAGTCAGTGTCTCTCGGCACTAGAACTTCTAGCACTGATAAAAGTACATGAAGTATGTAAATAAATTCCATCAGGATAGTACAGGGACACCAATCTGAGTACATAATAACATAGTTTAAAACAAGAGTGAAAGCATAACAATGGGCAGTGTATGCTTTCGAGGAATGTACAAGAGGAGGTACCAAATGTGTCATTAATGCATCAGATGATATGTACGTTGTGTATCTTAGATTGCTCATTTCTGTCTATAAATATTGGAGTACCTCACTTAACTCTTTGGCCGGCCTACGGGGTGATAGTGAAATCCATACTATCGATTGAGCTGTGTCCATTGTTCTGCATACAAATACATAGGGGCTCAAAGGCCATCTGGCTACGAACAACAATTAATGTACTTCATTCAACAATAAATCTGACTTGGGTGCCTTCATATCTTATCTGTGTCTTTGGTGGCTCTTGTGAAGTCTGTTATGCTACTTACCTGTGCTTGTACAGAGCGGGCACGATGTACTAAGGAAGCATGCAAAAATGCACAAAGCTGAACATTTACCATCACTGATGGAGCAGGAAATCTGTCAGGATGCCATACCAGTGAATCCTGAATTTACTATATTGCTGTCCTGAACTACTACGGGTGGCTACTAGCACGTGATGGCCAAGGCTGCACTAGGAGTTTGGCCAGCATCTTATATAGCCAGTGAGTCTCACAGGTGGACTATATGGCCCCGCAGAAGCACCAAGCTAAAGATGATGATACACCAAAAGCTATTATTTTAGACAAGGTGGGCTCGAGAACAGAAATCTCACCAAAAATTCAGGGTAGCCAAATGGAATGGCAGGGCATGTCCTAGGACATTTGTGCTGAAATTGTCAGGCTGGACCATGTGTTGGCTGCAGGGAGACAGACAGAACATTGATGTCCTAATGGAATTCATTATTCTAGAACAATTTACTCAATACCTCCCTGAAACAAGGGTCTGTTTCTGAGGCTTCAGAATTATTAGAGGCAGTGGTCAAATTCACAGAGGAGTTCATTAAGCTGGACTTTCCATAGAAAGAGGTCCAAACCGCTGCAGTCAAAAATGGGGAAAGGAAAATTGAAGAACCTCATGCAGCAAAGTCCAGAAAAAGAATGCAATGGACAAACAAGGGTTCCTCAGCTGTTCATGCTGTAGTTTGCTACCACTGCAGGGGCAGGTGACACAAAGAGAGACTGGACTGTGGATTTGTGGAATTTTGTGGTTGGACAGGCATAAAAGAGGAAGCAGGGATAAGTATGATTCCTTTTAAAGCAGGCCAGAGAATGACAAGGGTCACTGTGAATAGTGCAGCAGCATGTTCTCTTCTTCAAAGTATCCTGAGATTATTCTGGAGTGATTATCTATTGTATACATGTGAAAGTGACCACTTATCCCATGATGATTATCCCCTGGGAAGCACAAGGGAAATAGAGGTGGTAGAGAGTAGGGATAGTAAAGTTGCTTGCTGAGTAATGACAGGAACTGAAAAGTGGTAGACAATGAGGGAACAGACCCTCGCTGGTACCACGTTTAGAAAGATATGATGCACAGAAGGACTTGGCAGGAGGAGGAAAATGTGAGAAGGGGGCAGTGGAACATGAAGTGCTAGATCAGAGACATTTAGAGGAGGAGAGCTGAGCCTTTGCTGAATCCTAAGAGGAGCAAACCCTTGCCAAAGTACTGGATGGAAGAAAGAAAGTGGGATCCTGGGACAAAACCTTTTGGGAGTTAATCTAAACTGATAGTTGTGATCCCAGTGTAAGATAAGTCGGGGTAACCAAGACTGTGGCTTTAGAGGGACAATTCACACTGAAAATATAAATCAGGAGCAAAGTAAAGTGGAAGAATGGTGTATGGGAGGTTATTGTTGTGATGACCAATGGGCTGAGATGGAATTCTGCAGAGTAAAATACATATGGGCTATGTCTAGACTGGCATGATTTTCTGCAAATGCTTTTAACGGAAAAGTTTTCCGTTAAAAGCATTTGTGGAAAAGAGCATCTAGATTGGCACGGACGCTTTTCCGCAAAAGCACTTTTTGTGGAAAAGTGCCCGTGCCAACATAAATGCGCTTTTGCGAAAAAAAGCCCCAATCGCCATTTTCGCGATCGGGGCTTTTTTGCGCAAAACAAATCTGAGCTCTCCACACTGGCCCTTTTGCACAAAAGCTTTTTGCGCAAAAGGACTTTTGTCCGAACGGGAGCAGCATAGTATTTCCGCAAGAAGCACTGATTTCTTACATGAGATCGTCAGTGTTCTTGCGGAAATTCAAGCGGTCAGTGTAGACAGCTGGCAAGTTTTTCCGCAAAAGCAGTTGCCAGTCTAGACACAGCCATGAGTTTAGGGAGCTAGCCTATATGTGTGAAAGCAATTTTTTCTCCTGACCTGTGCTTCTGAAACTAGCATATATGATACATTTTTGATCCAGACACCCACAGCATAACAAATTTAGAGAGACAAGATTATAAATTGCTCTTTTGGGGTGAAAGCATAGTAGCTTTGAAACTGTCTTTACAGTGATGACACTTAAGATACCATTACTGAGAATCTGTCATTCTGAAAGCTATTTAACCTATCTTAACCATTGGTTTCAAGCTAATATTTCCACTGACAAATGCAGGATGAAATGATGAATGCTGATGCTTAGCACAATCACCCTACTAATTGTACAGGGGTTTGTGTGAGTCTAGGAGATAATGATTTTGTTACTCTGTGCTTGGAGCCTACGTGGGGGAACATAATAAAATAATAAAAATAAAAATTAATAATAAATGTAGTTACCCAACTTTTGTTCAAAACATTAAATCAAAAGTGACTCCCTGGATAAGTGGCTATTAGTCTTTTAAATGAGGGGTTAAAATCATAGCTAGTAGCCAGAGGCCCTCTGGCTGCTGTTAGCAATTGAGCTTGTCAACATCTTTTCCCTTTCCCCCCTTAACTCCTGATGTCTTGTGGAGGCTCATTAATATATGGTGAGGCTATAAATCACTAGGAAGGAAAAGCAGTGATGAACGTGGGGGAAGTTGGAAGTAGTTAGATGTGTTAGAGATCTAAACCATTCCTATGTTTGGTGCTTAACTGTAGGAATTGCTTGACTTTGTATAGTGTGTCACTGATGTAAGCCTTTTTATGTTTGGAAGGTAGGAAATAGAAGTAGTTATAACACTAGATTGAGGCTAATGGTGTTTGTGGAGTTCCTTTATTTCTATGTTGTGACTAAGAGTATGTCTACATTACAGAGATTTGTCGGAAAAACGACTGTTTTTCCGACAAAACCTGAGTAACATCCACACTGTAATTGCATTCTTTTGAAAGTAAATCAAGAGAACAGAGGGGTTTTTCTGGCATTGGTAATTCTCTTTCTACGAGGAAGAAGCCTTTTTTCCAACAGAGCTCTTTCGGAAAAAGCCGTGTGTGGACAGGGAAGAAGGAGTTTTTTTGCAAAAAGAGGGAAGAGGAAAAAGCACTGGTGGTCTGGTGGCCACTCCACCAATAGTAATCACAGCTGACATGCAAGATAGCGTCCATTCATTATGGACACTATCTGTTGAAAAATCAGATCACTTTTTCGATGCGCTTTTGCAGTGTGGACACTCTCTTTCAGAAGAAGTTTTTTTGAAGATCTCTTCTGGAAAAACTTCTTCCAAAAGAAGCCTACAGTCTAGATATAGTCTAGGTATTGCATCGATCCCCTCAGTATAAATGAAATAAATCAAAATGAGGGCTCTAATAAGACCTATATAAAGTCACAGCAGCGATTTTATTTAAATTTAAATAAATCACTGTAGACATTAAAATACCTGTTCCCATGAAGTGTCTTTTATAAATAACTCATCCTATGGCTGGCACTACGAGGCTGTGCAGGCAAGAAAACTAAATTCTTAACAACGCATTTAGTTCTTCTTTGTCATTTCACTGACTTCAGTGGGGCTTAAAAGCTGTAACAGTAGAGTGAAGCCTAATATGTTTATAGTTATCTAAGTACAGAATATACATACTATTATATCCACCACATGAAACATTTGCAGACCAAAGAGTATCTGCATGTTTGGATGAGAAGAAAGGAATTCAAAAAAAAAGATGGAGAAAAGGTATATATCAAAATACAGTCTTGGTACTGTGGGAAACAGTCACATTGTCTAGCTTAAAGATATGTTTGCAGTGAAAGTGTAATTACATCATTATCTGCAGACGTCTATACACAGTATTTATCACAAACATCTTATTTTCTTTTCCTCTGTTTGAAAACAATGGTCTAGCTCACTCCCACTGCTGAGAATGATGATTCTGGAATGCATTACTTCAAGATGAGAGCGAAAACTGGGTCCAGTCAGGTAAACAGAAGGATGGAGCTAGGTAATGAAACTGGTAGAAATAAACATTATCTATTAAAAAAGTGTTACATAATGAGGACAAAAATGACTGAACATGATTCTAGAATTAATCTTTCTAGTGTTAGGCAGATAATATAGGGTTCCGAGAACCTTAACAGACCTATTATGTATTTGTGTGAGAGGGAGGATACACATACCAACATCATGAAATCAAAAGGACACTTTCTTGCAATTCTTCACTCAAATAAAGACAGTGTTGATGGTTACTGGTGGTATGGGAAGACTGATTTGTCCTTATTGGACATGGCTATACACAAAGTAAAATTTCAGTATAGGATGATTGATTATCATAATTAATCTGTACCAGTGATGTTTTTCTGGAGTGTGGGGGAAGGTCATATAATGAGGATTAAGTACAGGTTCACTGAGGGAATGTCTACACTATACTAAAAGTCAGCACATGTGAATGCTTTTTATTAGCACTTTTGCTGACAAAATACTTTCACCTCCCAGCAAGTGCAATCCTGTTGACAAAGGAGTATTCACATGTGCACTTGCCACAGCAAAATGTTGTGGTTGATGGGGAGCGATCTGTGAATGACAAAAGTTTTGTCAAGCAAGTGCAAGTCTAGACATAGCCTGAGAAGTGAATGTATATAAGAGAGTGTGTAACTTCTAGGATTCAGAATAGCTGAGAAGAACTTGGAGAAAATCTGGGTTAGCATGCTAGAGGGCTCCGTCTTTTGCTTTTGGGAGGCCCCAGGTGAACACACACACAAAAAAGAGGGTATTAATCTTTAACAGTGGGAAAAGAGCTGACCTACTAAATAATACCCTGATAAAATAGGTAGCAATAGAGGGGGTTTGGTTCCATGTTTGCACAGCACATTCCACAAAAGGGCTCCTCAGTCCATGACACAAGCTCCTACGTACTCTGGTACTATAAATAATAATTGGGAAAATGTATATACTCCAAATAGGTAATAACAAAATATTGTTACTGCAATAATTTCTCACAGTAAGTATTCTATTCAGTAAGCATAAGTCATGGTCTGGTAAACCCTGTTCTGTATGCTCTCAAAGTTCAGTGGGAAAGGTTGGATTGAGTGCGGGCTCAGTTCTAGAAAAGCAAATCTTGTTAGAGAAATCTAATTTTTGTCTTTTTTTTTTACTCTTCCAGAATTAGATGAAGGAAATGCTGTTGGCTTAGCATTCCAGGACTGCAGCAATATTATTGCAATTCAGGATTTGATAGAGCACCTTACTATAAAAATTAACTGAAATTGGCTTGGACATATGGCACTGTGTCATAGATTTCAGTATAGCTGAAAGATGGCAAAGGGCAATGATAAAAGGCACTGTATTAGACTAGAGAAGATATACACTTGTATAATACTGGGATCGGGGTTAAGATCTGTTTTTAGTCTGCATCTCAGGCTATGTCTACACTGCACGCTTATTTCAAAATAAGCTATTTTGGGGAAAAACCCTCTGAAATAGCTTATTTTGAAATAGCATGTCTACACTATGAATGCCCATCAAAATAGCGCTGAGGTATTTTGAAATAGAGCGTCCACTCTGATTGGACCCTGAATCACAGTTAAAGCCCCCCTGGAACCACTTCAGAAAGGACAGCAGGACAGCAGTCACTTCCTTGGGCTGCTAACTGAGGCTATCTGAGGCTGGTGCTTAGAGGGATCCTCTTGTACCATTGTCTCAGGCTCTTCACCTTTGCCTGTCTCCTTGAGGGACATTAAAATCTTCCCATTGAATGTTCTGGTTGCCCTTGTGGACACCACAGTACTTCAGCCAAGGAGCCAGATCTGCTGGAAAGCGGTCACCAGCTCTTGGACCATGGGTGGGGCTGGGGGGAGAAGTCAGAGGGGCAGAAACAGGAGCAGGAGTGAGTGCCGGGATGTGGGAAGCAGCAGGTGTGGAGGGCGACTGCTGGACTGCTAAATTGTGGCAACCATGTGGTTGGCGGTGGTGCTGTATGCTGTACACATACTCCAGGCCTCCTGGGACAACTCAAACCAGGTGGAATAATACAGCTCATGGTCTGTATAGTGCTCCTCTAGGTCCATATCCAATCTCTGGTCCTGCCGGTCCAGAGACTGCTGGAAGGAAAGGAGGCAGGCGATGTGTTCCCACTGGAGGTCCTCACAGGGTCAGCGGTACCTACAGGTCTGACAGGGTTGGAAAACTGGCGTGGGTGATGTGACTCTCACCCCACTCACAGCTGGTTCAGCTGTGAAGAACAAAGAGAAGGGCAGTCATCCCAGGAGACAGGGTGCATGAAGCCTAGTCCTTATCTCTGCGCCAACACTGAAAGGAGGCCATCTATGGCAAAGCTAAACGCCTTTACAGCTGTACGGTCAGCATTTAATGGCATTGTTGTCTGCATCTGTAATAATATTTTCATGAAAGTAATGCTCAGAGTAGTATTCTACCAAGCAGTGCATCTGCTTGGTGCAGTTGATTGTTTCCCCAGTTGTTGATTTCAATGGAACTGTCTTTGAAGCTGGACCCAAGGCATTCTTGATCTCATATACATGTTTCTGATGTTGTCTCCATCAACTGCTACTTGGATACTTGTGCATACATGCAACCAATAGTCCTTATGGCAGCAGTTTGTTGTACCTTAGCTCTTGACACTCAATGTGTGTAAGGCTTTTTATTTGAGTCTTTCTTGTAGTTGGTTTTGGCTGTATATTTGGGCTCTCTGGCTGGTTTCAACACACTGGAATATGTATCAAACCAGTCATTAGTCTTGTTTTTCTTCTTCCAAAAGACTGACAGAGCTGCATTCTAAAATTGCTGTCACACTTCCATCTCTGTATCCTTTCTTTCTTTCCATCTTTCTTCTTCTCTTCAGCATCTGAGGAAGTGAGTTGTAGCTCATAAAAGCTTATGCTCTAATAACCTAATAAATGTGTTAGTCTTTAAAGTGCCACCGGACTCTTTGTTGTTTCTGTTGAAACAGACTAACTTGGGTACTGTGCTGAACATTGTAAAATTGTATTCTTCAGTTGCTCCCACTTCAGGTGGGCACTTTTGGCACAATCACTGGGGTTGAGGTCTTGTAAGGTATTATTGTACTGCTGTGACTTTTATTTGTCTACTATGGCCCTAATATTAATATGAGGATATTACTTTAGATCTCTGTGTATTTTTTAAGTTTGGGGGAGATAGTTGAGAGTACATTAGGAATCTGAAAAAATGATTTAGTAGTAAAAAATGTCAGAGGGAATGATTCCTAAAGAAAGCAGAAAAGATATAATTGACATGCTGAACTAAATGAAAGGAAAATTTAGAATATCAGGAATAATGTATTCATCGATAGATTGTGGTATATTCACTGTCAGGAAGTGGAAGAAGCCCACAATTATTTGACTGCCAGTTCAGTTTTAGATGATCAAATACAATTTGACCTGGCATAAGAACCCAGATACATTATAATGTAGGGAATACTTCATTGTCAGGAGCAAGAACTAGATAATGTAACAGATCTCTTCCACCTCTACTTTTTGTGGTTCCATATGCATACACCGTACATTAGCTAAAACTTTGGAAAGATTAAAAGGTGAGGAGGTCATTTCACTCTGTCAGTATCTGAGATGTATTTCTACTGTTTATTTCCTGTTCATGGCTGCTAGTTTGCTTTGCTTTCATGGATAGCCTTTAAGAGCTCTTTGCCACTTAATATAATCAAGAAGTCATGACTCTCTGAGGAAAGCAGTCCCATTTTAACTGTCCAGATTGCTAATGCTCTAGATGGTGTTGACAACTTATCTAGTGTCAAAGATACAGTACACGGCTCAAAGCTTTGAAGCCATTTCCTCTAATAAATGGCAAAATTATAGTTGTTAAGGTTATGTCAGCCTCTCATGAAATAACCTATATTCTCCCAAGCATTCAAATGAAAGGTAGACGAAGCATTATTCACCTAGCAGAAAAAGATTTATATCAATACTGTACACCAAAGGGTGGCACTTGGCAACCATGTTTATTTTTCCTTAAAGGGTATTAACAGCAGCTGGGTGAATGATTTTTTTAATGAATTGCTTATTCGACTCCTTTTGCCACTTTGTATTCGTGAATCATGTATTAACAGATTGGTTTTTCTCAAATTTATTCAGTGCTTGAAATTATACACCCAATAACATAACAAATGTAATTTAAATTGAGGAGATTACTAAGTGGGATGGATAGCATGCTTAACTGGAA
The DNA here is from genome assembly GCF_052426305.1 of Pelodiscus sinensis. Lineage (NCBI taxonomy): Eukaryota > Metazoa > Chordata > Testudines > Trionychidae > Pelodiscus > Pelodiscus sinensis. The sequence continues at coordinate 223,111,835 of NC_143052.1, forward strand.
TATTGTGATAGTGCTGAGGGCTGATGTTTCTAGAACAGGCAGAGTAGTCAGCAAGAGAACAATAAAAGTGAGGTTGGAAAAATAAGACCTGCGGGAAAATTACATCAGAAAGTGGTGAAGAAAATACATCTCAGGTGGAGAAAAGTTATTTACGTTAAGGACAAATGTTGGCACAACAACAAATGGACATAAATTGGCCCATGAAAAGATTCTGGATTTACTGTGGACTGATCTCTAATGTAATCTAGAGAAGACTGAGGTTTGTTCTAACTCATGCTCATCTGAAATAGCTTCAGTTGTCAATTTTGGAAGCAAGGTATATCTGCTGTACAGGTGGCAAAGCACTATGTCTTTGACACTAGCCACAATGGCAACTGTGAGAATGGTACACTAACCAAAGGGGCATGGATGACTTCCATAGCCAGGAAAAATGGAAAAGCTGAGGGTATATAATTTTGAAAAATGATGATTAAGACAATAATGGAAATGGACAAATAACAATCTGTATCAGGGAGGCTGATTGACCATTCATGTTTATTTTTCCTCGCATCATAAAAACAAGGAGATGTTCAATGAAAACTAAAGATAAAACATTTAAATCTGTTCAAAGAAAATGTTTTTCCTACATAACACAATTGTTTATTGCTAGGTATAACAGAGGACAAGAGTTGGAGGAGAATATAAAAAAGACCAAACATGTATATGATTTATGAAAACTTCAACAATTACTTAAACTAGCACGTGAGAAATGATGCTCTTTACTCATGTTCCAAAGCATAAACCAGTCTCTAGCATGGTTTGAAAAGGAGAAGTTATTCCATAATTACCAATTGAAGATGCATCTTCCTTTGTAACATTTTGTTCTGGAGGTCTCATAGTTAGATACCAGACTAGATGCCTACTAGTCTAATCTGGCATAGTAATTTCTGTATTCTCATCCTTTCCAATGACACATCCTGTAAATGTTCTACATTCCACTATTTCTCACCACTATCTTCCAAGCTACTTCAATCTAATTCTATTTTACAATTAAACAACTCTGAGATCTGTTATATAGATTCACTAATCCTGAGACCCAGTTAACATTAATTATTGTATGTCTTACTGTTGAGGAAAAGCTAACCAATTTCTATAATAAATAATCTGCAACAGTGTCAACTGTCATTTTTGGTAGTCAGAGAATAGCTACAATACAGACTGATCTGGCCATATGTCCTCATTTCTGTTCGCACTGGACATTTGAAAGAGGGTGTATGAAAGTTTCTTATGAAGACTACAAGAGATTGTGTATGGTGAACATGAATGTTAAGTGTTATTTGAAACAAAATACTTTCTTCACTGCTATGCAAAAGAGTTCTTTAACTGAGCTGGACAAATTAAACTCTTAAAATTTGATCTTCTTCCCATTGAGATACATGTCAATGCTCTCATTTATTTTCATGATATGAGATCAGATTCAAAGAAAGCTGATGATAAAAAAGGTGTTATCATTTCATATGGGGATATGTTCCCACTGGATTATAAATTACCATGGTAGAAATGGCTTTGTATTTTGTTGGAGTTATTACAAATGAATATAATATTTTTAGAGATGAACTATACATAGTCCTATTCTAGTTGGTTGGATGAGCTTTGGGGAGGCTAAGAGGTAAATACAGGTTGAATCTCTTTGGCCTGGAAACATCTGTGGTCCGGCATGATTTTAGTTAGCTGCATGTTCACCTATCATGGGTGTGGCCAAGTTTCCCACAGTCCCATAAAGTTTGTTTACAGCCATCAGTCCTGTTCTCAGTGTTATATGTTGTTATTTAGCTCTACGGGTATGTCTATACTAGAGCACTAATTCGAACTAAGCTAATTCGAATTAGTGCATCTAGACCTAAACACTATTTCAAATTAGCATTTTGCTAATTTGAAATAGCATGTCCACATTGAGTGGACCCTGAACCGAAGTTAAGGCTGGCCAGAACCAGTGCCGGCAGGGCGTCAGGTTAGGACTTAGAGTGTGGAGGTGCTGCCTCAGGCTAGCCGAGGGACCTGACCCCCACCCCGGACAGACAGTTCTCAGGGTTCCCCACTTGCTTGTCTAACTTGATGAGGGACAGCAAAGCAGTCCCATCTTGGAATGATCTGAGTGCCCACACTTGGCACATCACAGCACTCAGCCATCAGCCCGGCTGCATTTGCCTCAGGCTGCCATCCGGGAGGTCAATCGGGGGGCTGTCAGGATCCAGGAGGCCCTGCAGGAGAGCTTCCACCCCGAGGATCCCACAGAGCCACCCCAGTCCTCCCCATAAGGGGCTCATGCCCCATTCCTCCCTCACCTCCTTCCACTTACCCTTCCCTTGCCCTCCTTCCTGATGTAAAAAATAAGGACACGTGTGTTCAAAAATAGAAACTCTCTTTATTTAACAAAACTGGGGGCAGAGGAGGGAGGGATTGACCTCTGGGGAGACTGGGAAAAGGAGGTGGGAGAGGGGAAGAGAGAAGGTGGAAGAGGGCAGGGGGAAACTGGGAGGAGGGCGCTGGAAGGGGGAAGCCAGAGGAAGAAGGGGGAGGGGAAGTATAAAACTATGGTACGCCATATTTTCAGTACTGTGTACAGATGTGGTCTCCTCACCTCAAAAAAGATATTTTGGCCTTGGAAAGGGTTCATAAAGGGGCAACTACAATGATTAGGGGTTTGGAACAGGTCCCATATGAAGAGAGGCTAAAGAGACTGGGACTTTTCAGCTTAGAAAAGAGGAGACTGAGGGGGGATATGATAGAGGTCTATAAAATCATGAGTGGTGTGGACAGGGTGAATAAAGAAAAGTTCTTCATTAGTTCCCATAATATAAGGACTACAGGACACCAAATGAAATTAATGGGCAGCAGGTTTAAAACTAATAAGTGAAAGTTCTTCTTCACACTGCACATAGTCAACCTGTGGAATTCCTTGCCACAGGAGACTGTGAAGGCTAGAACTATAATAGAGTTTAAAGAGAAGTTAGATGAATTCATGGAGGTTGGGTCCATGGAGTGCTATTAACCAGGGGGAAGGAACGGTGTCCCTGGCCTCTGTTTGTGGAAGGCTGGAGATGGATGGCACAAGACAAATCGCTTGGTCATTGTCTTCAGTCCATCCCTTCCGGGGTCCCTGGTGTTGGCCGCTGTCGGCAGACAGGCTACTGGGCTAGATGGACCTTTGGTCTGACCCAGTATGGCCATTCTTATGTTCTAAGCTCAGGGCTCAGGGTCGGGGGTTTCAGTGGACCAACTTGATTTTCATGCAAATCTGCTCCTGGGTTCACATGTTTCCTTTGGTGGCCAGGCTGGCAGCTATCCTGCCCTAGACAGCCACATTCCTGTGCCTAGTGCAGAGGTCATGGATGTTGGAGGCCTCCCCCCAAACCTGGATGAGGTCCACGATCTCCGCACTAGACCAGGCGGGCACCCGCCTCTTGTGGCCCCGGGCAGGCTCCTGGGAAGAGCTGGGTGGCAGCGGTGGCTGGCTCATGCCGTGCCAGGTGCAGGGTCTGCTGGCTGGGTGCTGGCAGGCTTGCAACTGGCATGACCACTGTAGCCAGACCGTGGCCCTTTAAGGGCTCCGGGGCCGGGAGGGAGGCAGAAAAGTTTCCCTGCTTTGGCCCAGAGTGGCCACCAGGGCAAGCTGGGAAGGGCTAGCCTCCCACTAGTTCAAATTAAGTGGCTACACAGCCCTTAATTCGAACTACTTAATTCGAACTAGGCGTTACTCCTCGTAGAATGAGATTTTCCTGGTTCGAATTAAGCGCTCCGCTAATTCAAATTAAGTTCGAACTAGTGGTTTGTATGTATAGATGCTATGAAAGTTAATTCGAACTAACAGCTGTTAGTTCGAATTAACTTTGTAGAGTAGATATACCCTAATTTACCCCTAAATGGCTTCTAAGAGCCCAGTAAGCAGTGGAAGTGTTGGTAATGCTCCTAGACATTGATGTTCTGTGATTTGGCAAATTCTCTGGTTCGGCACCGGTCAGTACTGAGGGTGCCAGAATAGAGAGGTTCAACCTGTGCTAATTTTCAGTGTTGCATGTTCAGGATTCTGTCTATGAAAAATGAGGAAAATCTCCACATCTATTGTGTGAACTGAGATTGTTTTATAAGGAAGTTGCTTGTAGGATCAATAGCTGCAAGAACCTCTCTTACTCTTACCCTAAATTTTCCACTTTTGATTCACAATGTGTTTAAATTATACTGATTTATTTCAGCTTCCTCCTGGCCGCACAATCTACCTGCCTAATATACTTATAAAGTACCTGCTGTAACTGTGGAGGGGGAAATGTCTCTGTAAATTTATAAATTCCATTTTATTTTGTGAGTGCCATTTATCATAGCAATCTCCACTGTCGTTAGAGCATCCATTTTGTAGCAGTGACCTGACATTTGGTGGACAGACTCTTGACAAGTTGTGACAAAACAATCAAGAGCCATCAATATTATTCATAGACTTTAAAGCCAGAAGGAATCTTCATGATAATCTAGTCTGACATCCTGCATATAACAGGCAACAGTACCTCACCCACCCACTCCTGTATTAGGCCCATAAACACTGGTTGAGTTACTTAAGTCATAATTTAAATCATGATTTAAAGCCTTAAAATTATAAGGAATCCACCATTTACTATGGTTCAAACCTACAAATGAGCTGTATTCCACAATGCAGAGGAAGGCAACTCCTCCCCCACCCGGTCTCTGCCAATCTGACCTGGGGGAAAATTCCTTCCCAACACAAATATGGTGAATAATTATTCGCACGAGCTAAATACCTGGGAAAGAACCCTCTTTAGTAATTCAGAGCCTTCCTCATTGAGTATCTCATCTCTGGTTGCTGGAGATAGATGTAAGAGGAATTGCATATGGGTCATATGCCATTTGCAGGCAACCTTATTATATCATCCCTCCATAAATTTATGTCTTAGTCTTGAAAAAAGGTAAGTTTCTTATGCCAAAGTAACTCCCCTTTGAGAGCCTTTTCCAGAATATCACTCCTCTGAGGTTAGAAACCTATGTCTAATTTCAAGCCTAACTTGTTGATAGGCAGTTTATATACATTTGTTGTTGTGCCAACATTGGCCCTTACCCAATAACCTTAACCTTAAATAACTCTTCTCCACTCCTGCTACTTATCCCTCTGATGTATTTTCCCCTTAGGTTTTATTTTTCCAAACTCTATCACTTTTATTGCTCTCCTACTAACTTTAACTTGTCTGACTGTTCTTGAAATATCCACCCTTAATACTGAGTTTCAGTATTTCAGTTAAGCCTTGCTAGAAGAGAATGGCTACATTGTTTGACATCGGATACACTTCCTAAAGCAGCCCAGTTCTGCATTCCCATGTCACAAGACTCATTCTTGAAAATCACTGTGTGCAAGACTCTTAAGGCAAACTTTTGCGGTCTATAATTCACAACAGTGTTTTCTGGGAAAACCATTCATCAAGGTTTCAATTGAGAATTGTTTTCAGCCATTTCTATGTGTAGGTTAAATTTTAAAGATAAGTATAGATACTTCACTATTTGGCATTTTCAAAATGACATATGATAAAGCTGCATATGCTTAAAATTCAACGCATGCTCCCAGATTCTCAGCAAAGGCAAGAGGTAAAACTTTTAAAAACATCTACATCTCATTGAAAGTCAGGCCTCGTCTACACTAGTAGCTCAGGTTGAGTTTAGCCTGCATAAAGTCAATTTTCTAAACAATGAGTCCATAGTACTAAGCTTGTTCTATCAACTTCAAGAGCCACTGAAGTCGATTTCGGGTACTCCTGCCCTTTCAAGGAGTAATGCAATTTCCAACCTTTCATGGCCAATTCATGGTAGTGTAGACCCAGAGTAGAGAAAGTTAAGGTTCTTAGCCTATGGGTGGCATCCCACAGTGCCCCACTCTGACCACTCTGTCCTGAACTTGTGCCTCAATTTCTCTCCAAGTGAATAGGAAAATCCCTGGGAAATTTTGAATTATATTTCCCATGTGGCCAGCATGGTGACTTCCATGACTTCCATGAGTTTAAGTTCCATGGGTACCAGTTCCATGGGTACCATAGATGCAAAAGAGCACCAGCATGGAGTGTGCAGCAGATCTTGGACCTCATCAAGGCATGGGAAGAGGAATCCATTCTCTTAGAGCTCTGAAACAGCAAAATAAATGCCGATATCTACACTAAGAATGCACAGTGCCTGGTGCAGAAAGGATACTCCAGAGATCCCAGCAGAAGGAACCGAGGCAGTCCTATCACAAAACAAAGGAGGCAAATGGATGGTCTGGTGCATTGCTGCAAACATTCTGCTTCTACGACCAGCTGCATGTGATCTGCGGCAGGGGGGACAACCAGCTTTCTAAGCCAGACCATGAAATCCTCCCAAGATACTCAGGGCAACAGCATGGTGGTAGTGGAGGGGGAAGGAGAAGACTGGCCAAATGGATAGAGACAGGAGACAAGAACATGTCATCAATTTGGAGCCAATCCCCTCCTCTCAGGACATCTCACAGTTGATCACTAATCCCGCGGAGGACACGTCTGGTAAGTTCTGGTAAGTTGAGTTTGATGTGTGCTATACTCTCTGCCTCCACAGCATGGGGGACCTGGAAATAGTGCAGGAATGTTCCCTGCATATCTCCATGAAGCTTCCTTAAAATAACTCTTTGATCCTTCTTCTCACAAGGTTTCTGGGGAGGCCTGACTTATTCCATCTTTCACAGTATGTCACCTTCCCATACTAAGCCAGCAGTAAACAGTCTGGCATCATTACAGCATAAGGCCCAAGCTTCTGGCCTCATTCAGTAATCATCAGCTCCCTATCACTCTGTGTGATTCAGAGAAGACTGATATCTCGCATGGCAACTGGATGAAGGAGGAGGGGAAGCCATTAGCTGCTGCCGCTGCTGCTAGCATGGCTTCAGCCTCTGGCACCCTCCCCTCCTCCTGCCCACAAGCTTCCATAGGATGGTAAAGGAGCACTCTCCTGGGAAGCAGGGTGTGGCAGACACAGAGAAGGGAAGCTGCATGAGACAGCACCTTACCCTGCCAGCATGACCAGATCCCATTCCTCCTTCCTGCCCACAGGCTTCTGTGGGATGGGAAAGTAGCACTCTCCTGGGAAAGCAAGGTGTGGAGGACAAAGAGGAAGGAAGCTGCATGAGCCACCACCCTGACCCCATCCCCACTCACCTGCAGGATTGTGCCTTGCAGGCCACTTACCATGTCTGCCTCCAAACTATGTGCGGCCAGATGCTTCCTTGAGAACTCTGTTGTGTACTTGCTCTATAGTGCCCACTTAAAATCACAACTTCGGCCTTGCACAGAACATATTGTCTTTAGAGAGACCTTCGCTGCATGTTAACAGATTAGGTTTTAGGCTTCTCTCCTGTAATATGTGCCCTTGTAACTTTTTGTTACACTGGGAATAGCAGACAGTTTGTTGCGTACGCCCCTGGCTACACCAGTTGTCTGACTCACACAAACAAACAAGAGAAGACAAACAAGAGAAGACATGCTTAAGGAGCAAATGGAGTAGAGGAATATGTTCCTGGAGGAGATGCAGGTGGAGCAACAAGAGAGGATAGTGGAGCAATAGGAAAGGAAAGCGTGCAGGGAGCCACAAGTGAAGCAATAGGAGAATGTTTTTTTGTTCCTTACAGCTGTGGTAGAGCAGCTGGCAAAAGCCTAAAGAGGAACACCTCCCACCTCATGCACAACAACTTTCCCTTCTCACCCAGTTCTATAGCCTCCACACCAGGGGCCTCAGGACATGGGAGGGAGGGGGGACTCAAGGGCAGCCTCCCACTCCCACTCCAGGGCCTCGAGAGGCAAAAAAACTGTCTTCAGATTTCTGACCCTGCCTTCCCTTTGGCTCTCACTATAGACTTCTTTTCCATCCAGGCTGCCTGTGTACAGCTCCAGGACCCACAGGAACAAGGGGTAGGATGGGTTGCTAAGACTCAATATTCGCATTTCCACCTCTATTATTCTAATTTTCTGGTTTGGGAAAAAAGTTCCAGCTTGCGTCTTTCTCACGAGGCAGGAGTTCCTAAAGGTGTTTGCATCATGCACCTTTTCCAACTATCCCACGCTGATATCAGTGAAATGGCCCTTGTTATCCACCAGCGCCTGCAGCACAATTGAGAAGTACCCATCATGGTTTATGTATTCCTTGGCAAGGTGGTTGGGGGCCAAGATGGGGATGTGCATTCTGTCTAATCACCCCACCCCAGTTAGGGAACCCCATAGAAGCCCTCCACTATGGTATTCATGTTTCCCGGAGACACTACCTTTTGTAGCAGAATCATATTGATTGCTCTATTTGGAGCGCAACTGCCCCCATTGTAGATTTCCCTACCCCAAACTGATTCCTAACTGACTGGTAGCTGCCTGGAATAGCAAGCTTCCACAGGGCAATTGGCTTGTGCTTTTCCACAGTCAGAGGCGGTCTCATTCAGGTGTCCCTGCACTTCAGGGCAGAGGAGAGCCATTCACAAAGTTCCATGAAACTGGCCATGTACATTAGGAAGTTTTGCAACCACAGCTGATCAACCCATCTTTGCAGCGCTGTGTGATCCCACCATTCTGTGCTTGTCCCTCAGCACCAGAACCAACATTCTGCTGTGTCCAGAGGACTGAATTCCAGCTGTGTTTCCAACAGGAGTGGTCCGAGGCCAGCTGCAGCAGCTGGAGCCCTAGTGGCGCAATCGGCGCCCCTGCCTAAATGGCCGACAATGGCCATGACATCATTATCGGGCGCCCGGGCCAGCTCGCGTAGGCTCACGGGCGACCCCTGGTTTCCAATTCGCTCAATGCAAAGGCTTGCCTAGCCAGAGATGGAGGAGATTCCTCCTCATCCCCTTCCTGGTGGAGTGATGTGCTTATGCTCATGAAATACTGCACCATTAGGCACACCAAGACAGACATCAACATCACAGAAGTTTGATGTACAATGGGATCCATGAGAGGGGCCATGCTTGCACTGCTTTGGAATCTGCATGGGTAACTAGAGCCAAAAAAGAAGCAAAAAGGCTTTTTCCATTGATCTTAAGCAAGTGTGTGTGTGTTTTTTTGGGGGGGAATAAATAAGTGCATTATGAAAGGCTGATAACATGAACCCATAACTATCTATTGTACAGTTTTTGTCCTAGTGTGCACCAGCAGCAAAATCCAGAGAGCAAAGTGGTGCAGGCACTATAGGACAGCTACACACAGTGCAGTACTCTCAAAGTCAATGGCAGTCTCCCTAATGGGCACATACTACTTCGAATTATGCTGAATTCTTGCACACAGCTGGAACCTGGACCTGCAACTTTGCAAAATTGGCTGACAAAAAATCTACCGTAATAGAGTCAACCTTATCTCATAAGGTATGTCTAGACTACATGGCTCCATCGACGAAGCTATGTAGATCAGTGTACTCGAAAAAGAAAAATGAATCGGTGATTTAAATAATCGGCACTTCATTTACATCAAAATGGCTGCCATGCTGTGCCGATCAGCTGTTTGGCGGCACAGCGGTGCAGTCTGGATGCTCCATGGTCGACAAGGGAAGCCCTTGTCAACCGCCCCGGTAAACCTCATTCCACAAAGCACAACGGGGCGGTAGACAAGGGCTTCCCTTGTCGACCACGTAGAATCCAGGCTGCCCCGCTGTGCTGCCAAACAGCTGATCGGCACAGCACGGCAGCTATTTTGATGTAAATGAAGTGGCGATTATTTAAATCACCGCTTCATTTCCCTGTGTCTAGAAACCTAATCTACATGGCTCCGTCGACAGACCCATGTAGTCTAGACATACCCATAGTGTAAACAAGACCTCTGGTGAGGCAGAATCAAAGGTGTGTGGAAAATTGTGTAACCATTTGATTAACTAGGATATGACTCTAGTAAACAACAATTTTAATCATTATAAAACACATAACACCAAATATGTGATGTTGGTATCATAAGGATGCCACCATCACATTTATCACGTGGTTCTTCCATTTTACATGCCCCTGAATTGCTATATCTGTGCTCTGTCCTCTAATCTATCAATATGTTTTAGATAGTGTAATTATGAGTTAAAAGAGGAATCCTGTTTCGGAGACTCACTATAATGTATATAGTCCTTTCCAATATTTATTTGTATTTGAAATACAGTTTTCAGCTAATCTTTCCAATATAAAGTTTTTGATGTTCTAACAATGTGTAGCCATTAGCAGGACACTAATGCTTCTTGTGCTACCGTCAGAGACAATTTTCACACTTGTATATGTGAACAGCAAGAGTCAGTGACTGGAAGAAACAACATTATCAAAAATGTCTACTGAGCTAAAAATTACATGCATCTGACGAAGTGGGTCTTTGCCCATGAAAGCTTATGCACCAACACTTCAGTTAGTCTATAAGGTGCATCAGGACTCCTCGTCGCTTGAGCTAAAAATTGGGGATCTTGATATTCCATTTATCTTTGGAATTGACACAAAAGGAATTTTTTTCATCACAACAATACATTTTCCTAACAATTGCTTCTTGATAGCATGTCACAGTATCTCCACCAGTGGGCAATAATGATCTTTTTTATTCTTATCCTGAGATCCACAATATTAAATGTGTCAGTGAGCATGAAGAAGAAATAGATACCTTAGGAACGCTTGCTGCCAGTTATAGCTGAGCTTGCTTTCTCTGCACCTGGTTAAATAAGCCAATTTCTTTTCTCTTAATACTGCCTACTCAGATCTAGTGCCTCTCTCTCTATTCAGCATTAGATAGCTAGAGAGAGAGATGACATGTAATCAGTTTCCCAGAAACTTATCTTCCTTCCCCTCTACATACATAAACCTGATATCTGAACAGCTTAACTATTACAGTGAAAGACCTTCTGGGTATTTAATAAATGACAAATTCCACTAAGCAACACTGTAGACTAAGGGCATAAAACAAAGATAACACCAGAGGAGTGAAATGAAATATTAAACCAGAATAATGCAAAGGAGGTTACAATAAACACAAAAAATTAAACTCAGCCCTAATGATGTTGTGACTTGAAAGCAAAGAGAAATCACTAACTTAAATGAGCATAGGTCAGTAATTAATTGGTAATAAAAGAGGTGCCGGGACTCAAGCATTTTTTTTTACTTTCATAAATGACATGGCAAGCACAGAGGTGCCAAGGCTATGAACTTCTAAGCCTAGAAGTGCTGGGGACTGGCATCCATGTTTTCTCTAATCTTTTCCATCCATAATTTTTATATGCACCAATGGGCATGTGTGAATGTGCACCACCAGTAGAAACAAAACACCTTGGCTGTGTCTAGATTGCACCTTTTCCGTAAAAGGGATGCAAATTAGACACAGCGCAATTGCAAATGAAGCAAAATTTATTCCTCTTAAAATCAGGAATAAGGGATCTTTTGGAAAAGGCTTTATTTTCTGAAAGATCCCCATCTAGACTGGTACTTTTTGCCGGCAAAGCCCCGAGCCGGAAAAAAGCAGCAGCCATGTTTATGCAAATGAAGCGGGGAAGATTTAAATACCCCACGGCATTTGCAATTGCGTTGTGTCTAATTTGCATTCCTTTTACCGAAAAGGGGTGCAATCTAGACACAGCCCTAGCTGTAGCACTCTGATCAGCTGGGTGGCATTTGAATCTCTCTTGAGTGGCTGCGCAAGCTCACAGCTTACAGGGAATTCTGGTTTTCACTGGCAAAAATTAAGCACTGACATAGACATAGGAAAATCCTTATAAGCCGCGAGACTGCTTTATATATATATTGTATATATGTGTCTGTGTCTATATTCATGGTAGCAGGTCTCAGCGCTACTGATACAGTGGTATCATGCATGCTACTTAGGGAATGTCTACACAGCAACAATATTTCAAAGTAACTTGCATTATTTCAAAATAACTTAGTCTGCGTCTCCACAGTAAGAAGTTATTTCGAAGTAACGTCGAAATACTGTCAATCTGGAGTACTTCTTGCTCCAACTCCTGTAACCCTCATTGTCCAAGGAGTAAGAGAAGTTGGAGGAAGAGTTCTTGATTTCAAAATAAGTGCTGTGTAGATGCTCCCAATTTCAAAATGAGCTATTTCGAAATAAGCTATGCAATTGATGTAGCTCAGTTTGAGTAGCTTATTTCAAATTCAATCCTAATGTGTAGACACACCCTAAGTAAACTGTAACAACATCTTTTAGTTAAGTGGTTCTCAAACTTTCTGGTTGGTGGTCCACCTGGCTTAATGCAAACCTTTCCATGGACTACCAGTTACTAATGGAAACTTGCTGTTCATTACCTAATTGCGCCCGAGCCACTTTGCGAGTGCTGAAGGTAGGGAAAAGGTTTAATTTACCCAGAACGAAAGGAAATACTAAATTATTGAACAGATTTAACACTTTAACTTTTCTCATGTTAGTTTACCAAACTTCATTTGAAATAAAGTAAAACATTAATTTATGTCCAACACAAAAGCTTTCAACTTTGTCTTTATTTATGGCAGGGGTGAGGAACCTTGTTTGCTTGAGAGCCACTTACTCAGTTGGGGTTACTCAAGTGAGAAGCAAAAAAAACCAAACAAACCCCCTTCCCACCTTCCAGAATCCCTCTACCCCCGTTGATGTGGCCCCCAACAGAGAAACCTCATTCCTCTGGTGCTCCAGTGCAATTGGGGTGGGGACAGGGAGGATGGAGATTCAGGGCTTCCCATAGGTCAGATTAACTCTTCTGGGTTAATGGATTTTGTGGACTCCCTTAGGCTCTGGGGTGGAGTCAAAATTGAGGGGTTCAGTGTACAGGACAGGGCTGCCAGTAAGTGGGATAGGGATGGAGGTGCAGGATCTGGGTGGGAGGTGGGATGCAGGAGCGGATCAGGGTGCAAAATCTGAGTGGGAGATGGGGTGTAGGTGCGGATGATGGTACAAGGTCTGAGTGGGAGGTAGGGTGCAGGAGCAGGCTAGGAATAGGGTGTTTGTCCAGGGGAGAGGACAGGAGCAGCCTGGGGGGTGTGGAGTTTTGGGGGAGGGGATGCATAAGGGAATGAGGGTGCAAGGTCTAGGTGGGAATAGGGCACTTGCTTGATTTCATGCCCCACACCGCTCCCAAGCGCTGTGTCCCAGGCATGGCCTCCTGCTGCTCTCATTGGCGCAGGAGGATAGCCTCAAGGCAGGTGTCTATGCACTACTGTTCCCCGAGCTGCGGGGAGGAGGAGCAGCAGCATGTGGAGGCTGTTCTGGCTCTGATTATTCCCTGTGAGGCAGATCCAGTGGGGAGGGTCAGGGCTCCTCCCCCTGAGAAGGAAGCCATCACTAGCACTTCAACCTTGCGGGGGGAGGGAGGAGCACAAGGCTGGAACACCAGCATGATGTCCCCATTGTGGGAGGAGAGAGGAGGGAAGAACTTGAGCCACAGACCACCTGAAAGGTATCCGCAGACCACTAGCGGTCCACTGACCCCAGTTTGAGAACCACTGCCTTAGGGAGTCATATGCTTCTGAGGAGAACAGTGGCATGTTCCCCAATGTGGTACCAGAACATAGGAATTATTTCATAACTCACTGAGGCACATGATCTTCACTTTCCATAGGTCAACGGAGATCACAATGCTACCATGATTTTAATTGTCACCTGTATATATGTATAGATACACATTTATGTACAAACATGTGGTTAGAGTCCTAAAGAATTCATGGCATACAAACAAAAGTTGGATGCAAACATGAAAACTCTTGTTGGAAGGCTGCCATGTATCATTACTTTATTGCTTAGAATTCAGAACAAGAACACACATAAACCCCAAAACAGACACAGTGAGAGAAATTGCATCCTCAAACAGAGAGGCTCAATTCATTCCCCCTCATTGTAGATCAGGTCTGAGCAAAATATGGCCCTCAGGCTGGATGTGGCCCACCAAGCCACCGGATCCAGCCCACAGAGGCAGCGGGGAGCCCCAGGCAGGCTCCCTTGCTTGTTCTGCAGCCCCGCACACCGTGCAGAATTGTGGCTGCTGGGCTTCCTTTCTGTTTCAAAACTGATGATGAGGAGGAAAGTTTCAGGAGCTGCCCCCACCTCCAGCACAATCTCATTGGCCGGTTTCTGTCCAGAAACCAACCAATGGGAGCTGCTTGTTGAATAACAGGCATCCAAGAAGAACCATGCTCGTTCTCCTTAGCTCAGTTATTCAATAAAGCACATGGCCAGGCAAGCAGGCAGGCTGGCTGGCTGGCTGGAAAATGTTTTAAGCTCTGCAAGTCTTAGCTCTGCTGGCAGGCAGGCTAGTTTGGCAGCTGGCAGGTAAATGTCTTGGCCTCAACCTGCTTCTGGCAACCCAGCCCTTTCCTGCCCCAACCTCTGCCCCCCACCCCTCACTAAGCATACCAAAACCCTCTGTCCTTCTCTTGCACCCATACCTCCACCCAGATCTGACACCCCAATCTCCTGCCCCAGATGACAATACCTCCTACCTTAGGTCACATCCCCAACCCCTGCACTCCAGTCCCCTGCCCTAGGTCATAACCACCTGCTTCATCCCAACTCCCTCCCAGACTTCAGTCTCCCTCCTGCACCCCAGTCCCTTACCCTAAGCTCCGTTCTGCACTCAACCTCCATCCCAGACTTCGCATCTCTTCCATTAATATGATGGGAGAGTGCAGCCCTCGACCACTTTCCAAAATCCTATAAAAATTATTGCCCAGCCCTGTTCTAGATTGTCTGTCTACAAACTAGTTCAGATGATCCAGATCATATGGTGTACATCAGAACCTCCTGACATGCAAACAGGACTGGGAAGTTCCTTGCACATACATGACAGCTTGTCATTTTTAATAGTTTCTTATACACCATAAAACATTGCAGCCTATATTAGGTGTTTGCTACCTCTGGAATCTTCACACCCTGAGTTAGGTGCCTAGGCTTCATATACAACACATAGGGAGAGGGGCACCTGAAAATGGAGTCCACAAAAGAGAAGAGTGAGGGGGATTTGATAGCAGCCTTCAGCTTTCTGAAGGGAGGTTCCAAAGAGGATGGAGAGAGGCTGTTCTCAGTAGTGACGGATGGCAGAACAAGGAGCAATGGTCTCAAGTTACAGTGGGGGGAGGTCTAGGTTGGATTTTAGGAAAAACTATTTCACTAGGAGGGTGGTGAAGCACTGGAATGGGTTACCTGGGGAGGTGGTGGAATCTCCATCCCTAGAGGTTTTTAAGTCTCGGTTTGACAAAGCCCTGGGAGAGGTGATTTAGTTGGGATTGGTCCTGCTTTGGGCAGGGGGCTGGACTTGATGACCTCCTGAGGTCTCTTCCAGCCCTAGGATTCTATGATTCTATGAAAAGCCAGCATGCTAAGCGGCAGCTGCCTAACTTAGACAATAGTAGATGCCAAGGAGAGGGTTGGGCCCTAAGCACCACCACTCAGAGGATTGTGTCTACTGCCATTTGGGAGTCACAGCTGGCAACCTTCTCTTGGAGTCAGGGGCCTAAGCAGTTGTGTGCAAGAAACATGGCAGCACTCGTCTAATGCCACACAAGGAAGAAGTAGGCCACCTCCCTTTAAACTTTAACCCAATGGTTAGGGCACTCACATGGGAGAACTTGCCTCAGTTTCTCCCTCTACTTGAGGTGGAGAAAGGATTTCAACATGCATCCCCACCAGAGATATGGACACATTTTCATGTTTACCACTGCCCAGTACATATTTAAGAATGCCATATTCAGTGGAACAGCTTCAACATGAGAATATCAGAACATCCCAGAGCCCAGTTGGTTAGGGCACATCTCTGAGAAATGGGAAACCCACCTATAGGTCTCTTTTCCCCATCAGGCAGAGGCAGGAATTAAACTGTGTTTCTCCTGCTGGTCATTTTGCGCGGATTTACATGTGCTCTGAGCACACCTACTGGTTTGGGCTTTGTGATAGGCAGGCTACATCTAGTTTGTGAATCCTTATGAGGCTTAGGTGCCAAGCTATTGGGAGGGAGTTAGGACAGAAGTAGCTGAGCAGAAGGCCAGATTCTAAAATATAGGCCATTAGAGGGTGGAAACTTATGAGATATTAGGTGCCTCCAGGGTTAGATGGTGGCTTAGTGGTGGCTTTGTGCATATCACTGGAGCCTAAAATGGGAGTGAGGTGCCTAAATCCTTTTGTGAGTCTAGCTCATAAGATTTCCAAAGCAGCCTAGGCTATTTAAACATAGCTTCCACTAGGTTTCACTGAAGGCTACTTGAAATGAGTGGTGTAGTGCTTGGTGGTGCTCCTCCTCTATATCAGTGGAGCATTATATATGCTGGCCATGCTATCCGGGGTTTCCCTAAATCCTCAGATGCTGCAGAAGTCATGCAAAGGGGATGGATATATAACTGAGGATCTGTCCTTCTTTCCTCTCTTTAGGTAGTTTCCACATCAGCTATTGTAATTGTCTCTTTGGTCCAAGCTATCCAAAATAGTAACTCAAGTCATCTTCTTATTACACAACTTGGATCAAGTAATTTTTTCTTTGAATCCCTCCATTAGTTTCTCTCAGCTTCTGCATCTAGTTGTCACAAACTACATTCAGTTCAAGGCATCAGGCTTCGGAAAAGGATTAGACATGTCTATGGGTAATAAAACATCTAGTTACCTTAAATAGGCTAAAAAAATACCATGGATATAAATCCTCATGCTTTGGGGTGTAAACCAGATACTAACTGCATGAGATTAGGAAGAAACTTTTTAAATGGGCAGGTTATTTGTGTATTGTACACCTTTGGACCTGTTCAGCACCAATGAGATGTACCTGCAAGGTATGTTTTGTTCAGAGGGTAGGGAGCTTAAAAGGAAAACCTGCCATAGCTGAGACAGACTTGCTGAACGAGAGAAAGCAACAAACCTGACCACTTCTGAAGCTGCAAGACCCAGCCTCAGAGCAACATCCCAGTGAGGATAAGCTTGAGGTAGACCCTTTGGGTTGACTCAGGAAGACTGCTGGAGTAGGTCACAATTACCACCATTTATTGTCCCAGAGATATCCCTCGCCTGCAAAGGAAGAAAGAGAGGACAGGACTTTCATTTGATTTCTCCAAGAATCTCCTTGGGCATCGACTGGGTTGGGGGTGAGAATATGAGAAATTGAAGTGGTGTCTGGATGAAACCTGAGGAGGCCCCTGCCTCCCTCATAGTCTGGAAGAGGATCTCTTGTAGCATAGCTTTCTTCCTCCCCACCTCCCCCCCCCGACCCAAAAAATGAAATTGTACAGTGCAAGTGGATGCAGAGACAATCAGCATAATCATAAAATAGAGTCCTCTTTGCACAGTGAATATCCCTCCCATAAAAAGTTCTTTGAAGACGGTTGCTATGAAGAACTGCCTGACAACCTAGCTCTGGTGAGAGCAACTGCAATCATAATTTCTTCCCCAAAGAGGGCAGTTACAATAGTGTAAATTGGGACGAAGTGAACAGAGAGTTGGACCCATAGTGTTGATTGAAACAGAAACCACTATGGATTTTGGTACAAATGCATTGACAAGTGATGCTTGCAAACAGCATAGTGTCAGTGGAATTCAGGACATTATTTTGTGTGTGCTGCTTGGGTATATGCAACACACGCGAGTTCAGGGCAAACAGCCACTCAGCAGCTAGCACAGTGGGTTACTAATCCTGATTGGACACCACTGCAAGATGTACAATAATAATCAGTTAATGGTAAATTATTAGCAAATGAATAGATGAGTGCACACAATTAAGACGGTTAAACATTTGATCTGCATTGCACTTTATCTTAATTTATTCTCTCTATTTGAAAATGGAGTGGCTGTTTCTATTGCATACAAAGAGTGCAATATACTGAACTCCAAGACTTGAGTACTATACATAGAACCTCTGTCAGAAGAGTGTTTATATGCTAAGGTTATGGAGGAGGTAATTTAGATGAACCTTGCTTTCTATCTGACCAGGCTGGAGGATCTGCTTGTGCAGATAACAAGGGAAAGAAGAAAAGAGCAAACAGTAAGGCTGTGTCCAGACTCAGGGGTTTTTTCGGGAAAAGTAGCCTTTTTCCGAAAAAACTTCCCCTGCGTCCAGACTCAAGCCACGTTCTTTCGAAATTAAATCGAAAGAACGCGGCTTTTCTTTCAATGGCGGTAAACCTCATTTCACGAGGAAGAATGCCTTCTTTCGAAAGTTCCTCTTTCGAAAGAAGGCGTTCTTCAATGTAAATAGGGCTTCTTCGAAAGAGAGCATCCAGACTCACTGGATGCTTTCTTTCGAAAAAGCAAGCCGCTTTTTCGAAAGTTCAACGTGCAGTCTAGACGCTCTCTTTCGAAAGAGGCTCTTTCAAAAGTATCTTTCGAAAGAGGCTTGCAGTCTAGACATAGCCTCAGTTAAATAGGCCAGTCAATTACAATCCAAACTAGTTAATCCATGCCTGAGAGTTTGGAGGGGATGGTGATGATGATGACCATTTGCATTACCTAGATGTTGGAAGATGGTTTGGATCCTGTTATCTGTGAATCTTCTATCTCATACACTTATCACACAACAAAGGCACTTGTCGGGACAATAAATCTCAACATCACACTACAGCTCTCCTTGACATGTGTAGAGAGACATAATACATTTGAGTTTAAACAGAACAAACAATGTCAACATAGGTCATTGCACTTTTTAAGATAATCTGAAAGTTTAAATTAAGGAGAAGGGAGGGGGAAATCTGCTAATAAGAAATCTGACAAAGTGGGTTTCAGCCCACAAAATCTTATGCCAGAATAAAATTGTTAGTCTTTGTTGTTTTTGCTAAAAAGAAATCATTCCAGTTACATTAACCAAAGAGTAATATGGGCTGATCAGTTTTGATCAGAGTCTTGCCCACTATTGTATGAGGGTGAATAGTGCATTATTTAATAACAGAAGGGCCAATGCTTCTCTATTCATTTTGTTTGTGGGGGGAGGGAAAAACCTGAATCCCTAAGTTGCCATGAGAGAATCCACAAATAATGTCTAACCTAAAACAAGTATATGATGTGCAGATTAGTATACCCTACGGTGAACTTCATGGACTGTATTATAAATCTTCCCTGAGCAAAGGATATCACAATCTTGTGCTACCCCAGGAGTAGAATACCTTGAAATCTGCTGGATGGCTGATGCATTGAAAGGTGGAAAAAAATTTCCAGCCATTTCCTGCCTATCTACATGGTGATGAGAGTAAGCTGCCTGGTGAAAACTGCTGTTCCTCTTGCACTATTACCCATAATAGCAGGAGTAGTTAGTACAGGAACATAAAGGAGGTCCAGACTCCTCTTTCTCCTCCCTCCCCAAACATACACTTTCCTATGGCCACGATCTGACTCAAAGGCTGCATCTAGACCGGCAAGTTTTTCCGCAAAAGCGGCCTCTTTTGCAGAAAAACTCGCCAGCTGTCTACATTGGCCACTTGAATTTGTGCAAGAACACTGACGATCTCATGTAAGATTGTCAGTGTTCTTGTGCAAATACTATGATGCTCCCGCTCAGGGATAAGCCCTCTTGCGCAAATGCTTTTGCGCAAGAGGGCCAGTGTAGACAGGTAAAAACTGTTTTGCACAAAAAAGCCCGAAGGTGAAAATGGCGATCTGGGCTTTCTTGCGCAAAACCGTGTCTAGATTGACACGGACGCTTTTCTGCAAAATGCTTTTGCGCAAAAGTGTCCATGACAATCTACAAAATACAGGACTATGTAGCACTTTAAAGACTAACAAGATGGTTTATTAGATGATGAGCTTTCGTGGGCCAGACCCACTTCCTCAGTGTATGCTGCCTTTGAAGTATGATTTTTTTAGCATTAAGGTAACAATTTTTTTCTAATTCAGGGCCCCTGAGCTTTGGAGGAAGGAAGAATCAAGGAATAAGTAAGAATATGTAAAAGTGCCTCATGTTTAGTCAGGGTCAGATGATGATCTTTCCCTGCATGATTGCATAGGGGTGTTTCTGTGTAGAATACATCAATGCTTTGGCAGCTGAGCCCCACCGCCTGGATACCAAGATCAAAGTAATGATCTGTCATTTCAAGAAAACTCTGCTCTATCCATGAATGCTACTCCAGTTCAGTCCTTCACATCCTGCTGAGAGCAAGAAAAATGATTGTTCCCGGCAGCCTGTGTGATTTAGCCTAACTTGATCTGATATATCATAGCACATTAATCATTCTGCATGAAGAGAAATGCAGCTTTTGATAAGAAAGTACAAGTGGATGATTACCTGCAAAATGCGTTTATGTTTTATTTTTGACCCTGATGAAAGAAAAGGTGACATAGATTAGCCTGTCTAGCCTCAGGATCTCTAATAGCCTGTGGATTTTATAGGCTGAATCTCCTTTGTGTTGTGTTGTTTAGTATTGATAACAGTGAGAATCACTGCAAGAGAACTCAAAATACCAAAGTAAATATAAAACATCCTATGAGGATTCCTTGGGACTCTTGTGTTACAGGTTGAAACTCAATGGTCCATGACTCTTTGGTCTGGCAACATCCATGGTCTTTCTTGTGGGCCTAGAGAGCCTGAGCAACAGAGGTTACTAGTGGCTGGGAGCAGAGCCAGCTGACAGAGCTAGCAGGGCAGTGAAGCCCTCAGGGCATGAGAGCCCACAGCCAGTGGGGCAGGGAAGCCCGTGGGGCTGCTGTGAGGTTCTGGCTGGCTGGTGGATCTGTCGCTAGGCTGGTTGGCCTGCCAGGTGCTCTGGTGGGTCATCGGCACTGCCATGGGGTTGGCAGGGCCACCGGGAATTCCAGTGGGGCTCCCCCTGGAGGCTTGGGAGAGGAGTCCAGTGCGGAGACTGGCACCCTTCCTTCCAAACCTCCTTTGGTCTAGAAAACTCCCTTGTCTGGAACTGGTCAGGTCCTGAGGGTGCTGAACCAGGGAGGTTCAACCTGTACTAGAACCCAGCCTGTTTGATGGCTGGTGTACCCAGTTGCTTGGCCACTGGATAACTGTAAAAGAGATGATCATCCAGAGGTGTTTAGAATGGGTTTCTGATTTCTAGTATCTATAGTTTACAAAATATTTCTAAAAGAAAACTGTGGCCATTTTCAGACTTTGTGATTGAATAACCCACAAACACCAGCATGATATAACTGTAGCTGGGTCATATGTTAAACCCATGATTCATGTAATCAGAGCCTGACTTGCCAGCAATCATCTCTGGGAGCACTGAAAATCTATGTCAATGTAACATTATTACTTATGAAATTCTCCTGCTGGTATACAATAGGCAATCAACTCTTCTCATGCTTCATTACATCATGTCTCAATAAATATATGGAGAGAAAGTATTTAATATCCCTTACAAAATCATTTACATTCGAATTTATTGGAGGGGGATGTGCAATATTATTCATGGCTGTGGACACAATGGAACTGAAGTATACTGTCAAAATATTAGCCCAGGGCTTTTTTCTGGTAATGATAATCTGTGGAACTCATGTCTAAGGACTCATGTTCCCTGAAAGCAGGATCACTGATGGAGGCGGTAAATGGGCCAGTTGCCCTGGGGTCTAATGGTTTAAAAGGTCCCAGGGGTCCTGACTGCCAGCAGCAGTGTCCAGCCTCCTAGGCCCTTTAAATCACCATAGGAGCCCCAGGCCATACAATCTTGGTGGTGCTAAGGGGTGGCTGGTGGAGGCTAGCTCCCAAACCTGCCTCTTCTGCCCAAGGCTCTGCTTCTTCTGGGGGGCCTGGCGCTGAGCCCCCCATTTTTCCCAGGGCCTCAGTGAGCCTGTTACCAGACATGCCTGGAAGGACTGTTATTGATGGAACACCAGTAGAACAGGGATAAAGACAGTTAGACTAGAAGCAATTCAGCAACGGGACAGGATAGTCCCAGCATTTAATTTTCACTTGTTCAACTTAACCTGCATCTACTTCACTCTTTATTAATTGGAGATAGTAGCAGCATTTGAACTGTGAGTGCTCTGAAGGGCTGAAGCTGGTAGTTTGAGCCATGGAATTCTGAGAAGGCTCCTGGAGCCGCAGATTTTGCAGACATAAACCTAGCCCATTAAAGGACTTGGTGGAAGGACTTGTTCAAGCTGTACACAGACCATACAGGTGTCCAACAGCAGCAGGAAAGTTACTTTGCCTTATTGGGGGGAAAGGCAGAGAAGGTTGCAGCACTCTGAAGATCTCCACTGCCCCACACCTCACAGCCATCCTAGGAACCCTGGGGAACTCTTGCTTCCAAAGCAGAATGACACTGTGGAATGACACAAGTTTTTCATGAGACCATTCTAAAGGGGAGGGGATAGATGCCGATGTTTCAGCCATCAGCACATTGGCTGCTACATGTATTTTTGCTTGAATCCAAGGGCAAATCAGATTCAGGATGTCAGGACAGGAAAGCAATAAAGGACAATGCCAATCTTTGTGCATGCAATCATGTTAACGGGGAAATGCTCCATGCTGTTTCATCTGGATACATGGGCCATCTGCAATGTAATTCCTCGGGGTGAATTGGATTTGAACATGCTTATTACAAAACATGCAATCTAATAATGTGAAATCAAAGTATGATACCACCTTCAGGAAAATGAGACCTCAGAGTAAATAAGATGAAAAAAAACCCCAGGTGCTACCATGTGAAGTTCATGGTGATGAATGGTAAGCACCACAAACCTCTCTTGGAAGAATACAGCCATACAAGTTGTGGATCTGATCAAGGCGCAGCATCAGAATTGTATAGTTCAGTGCAAACACCAAAAGAGGGAGTCCCATAAACAATGGAAAGATCTTTTTTAAAAATTGAGATATTTTCAAAGGCAATGTGTACCTTGAAGGAAAGCTGCAGCTAGAAGGAACTTCTGTTGTTTACCACTTTAGAAAATTCCAGTGGCACCATGTGATCCAGATCACAAGGAGCTCAAAAGTTGGCAGAGCAGGGGTATCACAGTATCTGAAGAGGCCAGTCCAGCCTGGACAAGTATCAAGGTAATGATAAAGAAGCCATCAGGTAAATTATGATCTGCAGAAGCTCAAAGGCACTGAGAAAAGCACTGAAAACACACCACTAGCGCCTACTCACAGTTGATTAAATCTTGTCATAACTTTCCAGAGCTAGAAACTCTAGGCTGTGAAGTGAGCACATAAACAAAGATAAAGAATTCAACATGCTGCTCAACTTTGCTAATGTAATCCCCTTACTACAGGTGCCTTTCCTTATTTTCTGGGAAGACCCTGTGTGCTGCAATCTAACCCCACAGACTACAATTCCCGTGAACCTTGGAGGAAAACAGAAAGGAAGTGACTTTTGTTTTGGAGATCTGAGTCTCTCCAAGTGTGTGGAAACAAAAGGAAAAACTATGTAGCACTTTAAAGACTAACAAGATGGTTTAATAGGTGATGAGCTTTAGTGGGCCAGACCCACTACTTCAAATCATATTCTGGAAGAGAATTGGCATGACCATATATACAAAGGAATACAATGCAAAAAGTGTATCCCTTTGGTATATATGGTCATGCCAATTTTCTTCCAGAATATGATCTGAGGAAGTGGGTCTGGCCCACGAAAGCTCATCACCTATTAAACCATCTTGTTAGTCTTTAAAGTGCTACATAGTTTTTCCTTTTGTTTTTGCAAGATCAGACTAACACGGCTACCTCTCTATTACTATTCAACACGTGTATGGAGGAACACTTTGCAGCCTAGGGACTCTTCCCTTTGTTTTTTGGAACAAAAGGGAGCCAGGCTGCTGTGGAGGAGTTTTTATCCAGTTCATGAGCTGTTATGTTGCAGTTACAGACTGGGACAGCCTTTGGAACTGGGATCAAGCAGACTGCTTCTGGTTGCCCTAGAGGGGAGGCCTTTTGGCTGTACTTGTGTCTAGAAGCTACTCCACATCCAGCACACAAAAGGAGTCTGTGAGTAACTGGGCATCTTTGGGAAAATGATGCCTGGGACAGACCTCAGAGATTCAGACTAACTCTGGATTCAAAGAAAGTTAGGGTATGTCTACACTACCCTCCTAATTCGAACTAGGAGGGTAATGTAGGCATACCACACTTGCAAATGAAGCCCGGGATTTGAATTTCCCGGGCTTCATTTGCATAAGCCGGGCGCCGCCATTTTTAAATCCCGCCTGGTTTGAACCCCGTGCCGCGTGGCTACACGCGGCACGAACTAGGTAGTTTGGACTAGGCTTCCTAGTTCAAACTACCGTTACTCCTCATTCCACGAGGAGTAACAGTAGTTCGGACTAGGAAGCCTAGTCCAAACTACCTAGTTCATGCCGCGTGTAGCCACGCGGCACGGGGTTCAAACTAGCCGGGATTTAAAAATGGCGGCGCCCGGCTTATGCAAATGAAGCCCAGGAAATTCAAATCCTGGGCTTCATTTGCAAGTGTGGTATGCCTACATTACCCCGCTAGTTCGAATTAGGAGGGTAGTGTAGACATACCCTAAGTGTGTACAGGGCCAGCCAGGTTGAAGCACAGCCATTGTACATTCTTTCTGAGTAAGGGACTGCAGCAAGTGGGTGGATAGGTTTTCCCCAACCAAACAACATCACCTTTGGGGTACTCAGGATCTCCTTTTATGTCAAGACCATCAGGTGCCCAGACATACCTGTGAGTGTGACCTGCTCCCGAGTAACCTGGAGATGAAAAGGGGGGTTACACTAATAACATTTGTAACAACATTTGGTTGCTACAGATGGCTGTTCATGCTGATGAGCGTAAGCAGTGCATGAGAAGTGTTCCAGAGAAGATTCACCCAAGCACTGGAAAGACTACCTGAGAGGAAAATAACTGCAGATGATATTTGCATTGTAGATGAAGTCAGCAGTGATACACAACAAGCTGATTGAGATTGAGACAGAGCTTTTCTACAATGAAGCAGTTAAAATAACAAAAAATTCAACTCCGAAAAAAATGCCACTCAAACAGCCCAGCGATTCAAAGGGGCCCACGGCTCCTGGCAGCTGCTGCTGCTACTGCAGCAGTGACAACAGCAGGAGTCCTGGGGCCTTTAAATTAATGCCAGGGTGCCACATGCTCCAGGTGGATCTGAGCACTGGACGGGCCCTGCAGTCCAGGCAGCACTGAGGGTTCATGGGGGAGGGTGCCATGGTCCAGGTGATGCTGAGGACTGGCTTTCCCTAGCCCCACGCCTTTTTCCCAAGGCGCCTTCCAAGATCATGAAGCTGTGCCCTACTACACCTTATTCCGGGACCCATGGAGGCTGTTAACTCCCCTGCCATCAATACATTTGCGATCACCCAGTAATAATGCAATCAGATTATAAACCCATAGAGACAATCATGATAAAGGCCCTGCTTGCTGCTCCAGAGACTGCAGCCCATGCTGATGTTCCTTCAGTGCTATCAGGTTGAGATCAGATAACGTCCATAACAATTACTGGTGTTAGCTGATATCCCAAGCAGGTCACGTATATCAGCTATCAGTGAGCTGGGGAAGATGATCAGGACATAAGTTAGTGTGTTAATTCATTCAGTCTCCCAGTTTCAGTAGCAAAACTGATGGAAATCAAAGAGGCTACAAGAGCGATACTAGCAGGGTAGCAAGAAATACAAAGCCAAGTTCCGGTAAGCACAGAACCATATTTTCAAATGAACTGACTGTACTGAATAGAATAATATTTTTGAGGACAGAATTGTTGTCTCCATTTCATTACATAGAGGGCATCGTGTATAAAAAATGTATGTCTCACACGTATACACTGGCAGCTTATCAAGAATGTGTCCTCTAGTCAGGAAGAAGTGCACAACTCCACTCCTTGGTCATGTGATTATCAGCAGCAGCAAGAGACTGTTACCTCATGAGCTTCCCACCTGACCAAAGGGAAAGGTGGGAATTGACTTATGTACTTTCAAGGAAAAGCAGCACTTGATTACAATGGTTTACTACTCAAACTTATTGGAAGTCAGTGTCCTGTCTGATTGGCAAAGTGAAGGCTCGCTTTGTTAGATATGGCAGTTTGGACAGCTTCTTCACTGACCCCTGTTTGCATTGGTATTAAATTCTATGGACTGCTCTGTTCACCTAGCTGGAAGCAATACAGTCATATGGATAGTGCTGATTCAATAAGGTTTCACTTGTTCACCTTAGTCTGCCATCATCTTCACTTTGTGCCTGAAACAGTGTCCAGTGTGATTTATGGGGCTGGACCCGTGTGGGCTGAGCTTCTCAGACCAAAAGCGTGGGAGAAGTTCTATGAATCTCTTATATACAGCTAGGTAACACTGAAATAAAATCATCTCTTGCAAGCACTAGAATCACAGGGTGATTACTGAACATCACACATAGCTTAAGTTTAACTGATACTGTTTTCCCTGTGGTATTCTTTATATTGGCAGGGGGTCTATTCTCTTATCTGAGCAACTGCCATTTTCTGAGGCAGATAGGTTGCTGCAACTTACAATGCTGACTCTATGGAAAGTTTAACTTTGTTTGCCCTAGTTTTGTTGCTTTCTTTAATTTAAAGTTATAGTAATTCATGTTTAGTGCACTATTGCTCTATATGGAAAAACACCTAAAAGAATTCTACATATGAATTGCACATTTATATAGAAGCAATATAGTATTTTCTATCCTATTATCTGTCCCTTTCTTAATATTTTCCATCATTTTATTTGCTTTTTTGACTGCTGCTGCAAAATGTATGTTTTTAGAGATCTATCCACAATGACTCCAAAATCTCTTTCTTGAATGGGAAGTTAATTTAGATTCCATCATTTTGTATGTCTAGTTGGGATTATGTTTATCAGTGTGAATTAATGTTTATCAGCATTGAATTTGATCAGCCATTTTGTTCCCCAAATATTGTGACATCCCTTTGTAACTCTGCAATCTGCTCTGGACTTAACTACGATGAATAGTACTGGTCCCAATCAGTACAAACTCATGAGGGGACACCAATATTCACTCCTCTCCATTCTGAAAACTGACCATTTATTCCTACCCTTTATTTCCTATTTTTTTAAACCAGATACCGAACCAGTTAGAGAACCTTCCCTTTTAACCACAATATAGGAGCCATAGATATAGAAAGGAAAATCTCTCGGGATGCCCAGAAACAATACATCATATATATATGACTTTTTTCCCCATTTGTGGCAGAGTGATGTGTTTGTTGGAGAGGAATAATTCCCTACAGTGCAGTTTCTCCCTTCAAGAGACGATTGATTTTTAGACTTGATCAGTCATGTCTATTTTGCTCGTCCACTCGGGAAAGTTACTAATGTTGTAATTGAACACCACAAAAGTATGCTGTTAGTTCTATATATTAAATTATGTTTTGAATATACCTTTTGTAGTTTACAAAAAACAAGTGCAGATTGGCTTTAGCTATGTACATGGCATCTTCCCATTACATATCAATTATGGCTTGCATGAGATTTTGAGGATTAAAGAGTGTTAGGCTATGTCTAGACTACATGCCTCTGGCGCCAGAGGCATGTAGATGAGGCTACCAGGCATAGGAAAATGAAGCAGCGATTATTTAAATCGCCGCTTCATTTAAATTTACATGGCTGCCGCGCTGAGCCGATCAGCTGTTTGTCGGCTCAGCGCGGTAGTCTGGACGCGAGGATGTCGACATCAAAGGCATTTTTTGACCACCCAGGTATGCCTCCTGGAATGAGGTATGCCTCCTGGAATGGGATGTTGGGCTCAGCACGGC
Organism: Pelodiscus sinensis; assembly: GCF_052426305.1. NCBI lineage: Eukaryota > Metazoa > Chordata > Testudines > Trionychidae > Pelodiscus > Pelodiscus sinensis. The sequence goes on from NC_143052.1 coordinate 223,139,457, forward strand.
AGCCATGTAAATTTAAATGAAGCGGCAATTATTTAAATCGCCGCTTCATTTTCCTATGCCTGGTAGCCTCATCTACATGCCTCTGGCGACAGAGGCATGTAGTCTAGACGTAGCCTCTGAGACAAATGTCAAAAGCACCAGATTCATCTTAATAGTTATATTTTATTGTACAGCTGTAAATTCACTTTCTTGTTTACACTCTAAGCCCCCAAAATAAAGTTGTGTTGTTATATTTTATTACTGCTGATTTGTCCCCTTTATGCCAATTTCAATGGAGTTAAACCATTGTAAAGCTGAAGTAAGATTCATTTGCACCACTTTAGGTCCACATCTCCAATACTGCATGCAGATGTTTTCATCTCAGAAAATTATAGAAAATGATAACAAAAATGGAAGAACTTCCATACAAGAAGAAATGAATAAGGTTGGGATTTTTCAGCTTAGAAAAGAGATGACTAAGCAAGGATATTATAGAGGTCTATAAAATCATGTCAGGTGTGGAGAAAGTAAATAAGGAAGTTATTTATTGTGTCTCATAACACCAGAACTAGGAGCTTCAGGGGTAGCCGAGTTAGTCTGTTACAGAAAAAAAGCAAGCAAATGGTCTGGTAGCACTTTATAGACTAACAAAACATGTAGATGGTATCATGAGCTTTCGTGGGCACAGCCCACTTCTTCAGATGACCAGAACTAGGGGTATCCAAATGAAATGAATAGGCAGCAGGTTTAAAATTAAAAAAGGAAGTATTTCTTCACACAGTGCGTAGCAAACTTTGCCAGGGAATGTTGTCAAGGCCAAGACTATAACAGGGTTCAAAAAAGAACTAAATATATTCATGCAGGAGAGGTCAATCAGTGGCTGTTGGGATAGGATGGGCAGGGATTGTGTCTCTAGCCTCTGTTTGCCAGAAGCTGCGAATGGGATACAGAGTAATTAACTGTTCTGTTCATTCCCCTTAGGGCACTTGTCCTTGGCCACTGTTGACAGACAGGATATGAGCTAGATGGATTTTTGGTCTGACCCAGTATGGCCGTTCTTATCTTCTCCCTCCTCAAATGTATTCCTGAGGCTGTTGCTTCTTTATGCTCTGAATTTTGAGGACTATGTTCTTGGGTGTCTCTAGTAGTGTGAGATTAGGGTCATGCTACAGCATTTCTGAACATTGACCATGCCTCACCCCTACAATGATCCAGTCTTGTTCATTTCTCCATAGGCATGGAGCTGGATTCAGTTTTCAGACTGTACTGAAACCATTCACTGCCTCACCCTTCTCTTGCTTGTATAAGAGAAAAATGTATCTACATTGTGGTATAACATGAAGCTGATTCAGTTCTTCTTTAACTGCATTCATCTGTTTTATTTGATCATCTGTGATG